>NW_022901027.1:60614-116157 GCF_012274545.1 Fukomys damarensis | reverse complement strand
CCCAATGATGAATGTAACTGTACTGTATCCCTAAAATGTGCCAATAAACTCAATTAAAAAAAAGAAAGTCTTAGAAAATATGAATATACTTTGTCCTAACTCATTATCTCAAGAACTTATGCCAAGAAACAACTATTGGGTATATGAAATAATTTCATTGTGAACTTATGCCAAGAAACAACTATTGGGTATATGAAATAATTTCATTGTAAGCTTGTTCATGTCAGTGATATTGAGGAAACAATTGGAAATTTAAATATCTAGCAATTGGAATCAATTAAATAAATTAAGACTTACTGGAATGAGTGATATCATTAAATATTATGGTGTAGAGAACAGTAGTAATGTGAAGTAGTACTTTTATTATGTTAGGCAAAGAGCTGATCTGTGTACAAATTAATAATACTGTTGTGGCTTAGATGTAAAATATGCCCCCTCCCTTAAATATCATGTTTCGAAGGTGATCAGATCTCAAGTTGCTGTGCTCATTGGTGGATTCACTCATGGATAAATTCATTAGCAGGATGTGATGTTAGAAGATGTGGCTTACTAATACCAGGAACGTGACCTGGAAAGGTCTATACATGTTTCCAATTCCTTCCTTCTCTCTCTGCTTCTGAGTCACAATGGCTGAGCATGTTTTCCTGTTCTATGCCCCACAGCCATCCTTGGAGCCAACCAACACTGGACTGAAAACAAACCTCTCCTCCCTCAAGTTGCAGGTGTCAGGTATCTTGTCCTTTTGATGGGAAAGTGACTAAGATAGATTTTGGTATCAGAAAAGTTAGATCGATACTGTCACTTTACTATTTTCTGTGGGAGGACTTTGGAAAAGCTTGGAGAAGCGGACCTAAGCCATAGAATACTGTGAGCTGTGCTTGCTGTGTAAAATTGGTCAGAGCTCCACAGATTGGAATGCTGATAGCAATGTGAACCAGGCTTGAGAGGTTTCAGCTGGGAATAAGAACTGTATTGGTAGTTAAACTAGAGACCATGTATATTAAACTCTGGAACAAAATTTGTTTACATTTTTTCCTTACCCTGAGATTTTTCAGAAGATGGAGATTAATGGTTTTTAATTAATTAATCTGGTAGAAAAACTTCAAAGCATCCCAAGATTCAGTCTGTGAAATTGGTGCCGCTGGCTACTTTTAGCAAGTTCTACAGTGAAAATCTGGAGCAATAACACAGCCAAAAGATATAACAAATTTGAAGTTTTGCCAGAAAGGAAGTGCCTGAAAAAGTTGGGCAGAGTTGGGGCAATGGAGAGCAGAAAGGATTAGTATTAAAAGTGAGCCCAAATACTTTGCATCAGGAGAGTAGAAAAGATGGCTTGAAAGCATCTTAGGTATCAGCAAGACCCCGCCTTTTGCAAGGTCCATTTGTATTTTGACTTTCTTTTTTTATTTTTACGGTGGCCCAAAGGAAAGTTTGCCTGTAGTCTCAGTGGAGATTTTACGTTTGGACTGTTTTTAGAAATTCTGGATCTGTTAGGAATTTTATGACTTAGAATACATTTTGTGTAAGGAAATGGACATAAGTAATATTATGGGTCAAAGCTGCCAAAATATACTGCCAAAGTTTCATGCTTTTGGAAGCATCCATTGATGAATTCAGTAGCTAGCTGAACTGTTAGGAGGTGGGCCCTGGTTAGAGGTGGATGTGGCCTGGAAGGGTATACTTTTATTCCTGGCACTTCCTTTTTTTCTCTACTTTCTACTGCCATGGGTTGGGTACATTTACCTCCTCTCCTCTGCCATCCTTCCTTTTTCTGTCTTGAAGCCAACCAACAATTGACTTAAATATAAACCAAAATAAACCCCTCAAGTTGCAAGCATTCGATATTTTGTCCCAGTCATGGTAAAGAGACTAAGACACATACATAACAGTATATGGGTTTGTGTGTCTAAGTGCCCATGCATTTATATGTATGCTAATGACTGTGCATAATTAAAATATTGTTAGTTACTTAATAAGAATAAAATAATTTTGTTTTTCTAGTCAACTTTTCATGGTTAATTCATACATACTTAATTATAAACTCAACTTTTAAAATATACCATACTGGGGCCGGGGATTTAGCTCAGCGGTTTGCTGGCCTGCTCTGCAAGAGCAAGGACGTGAGTTCAATCCCAGGTACCAAAAAATAAATAAATAAAATATGCCATACTATTTTCAAATTTGTGACTCAAGAATTGAGGGCTCTATGGAGGGACTTCTTAGAATTTTTCCTCAAAAGTACTATTTTATTTATTTATTTATTTATAGTTTGGTACCGGGGATCAGACTTGGGCACTTACACTTGTGAGCCAGGGGCCAGAACCACTGAGTTAAATCCCCAGCCAAAAGTACTATTTCAAAAGGCTTAATTAAGTAAACAATAATTGACACATAATTGGATGACCAATATATTTGTAAATATTTAAACTACAATACCTAAAAAACTTCTATTTTGGGGGGGGTACTGGGAATCAAACTCAGGACCTTTTGCTTGCGAGGCAGGTGTGGTGTCACTGAGCTAAATCCTTGGCCCTTGATTATTTTGTTTTTAAAGTTTTTAGATTAAAATTTATATAGAACTGAATTGACAATACTGAAAAAAATTTTGAGCAGCACATATTATGTTCTTATAGGTACAGATGGCTGTTGAACAGGTGTCCATGTTTTGAAAAAGTGCCCCCCAAAAAACATCCATGTTCTAATTTCTACAATTAGAGATTACCTTGCTTGCATGAACAAAGAGAAATTAAGGTTACAAACATAATTAAGTTTGTCGATTAGCTGACTTTAAAATAAGGATATTATTCTGAATTATCTGGTAGGCCCCAAGTTATCATAAAGGTCCCAAAAGTGGATGAGGAAAATAAGAATCAGTTGATGCAGTGTGAGATCTGATCCTTCTTTGTTGGCTTTGAAGCTGTGGGAAGGAAGATGTGAGGGAAAGAATGGATTAATAAGCTTTCAGATATTGGAAAAGGCAAGTAAGCAATCTCCCCTACAGCCTCCTGATCGAAGTAAGACCTATGACACCTTGATTTTAGCCCAGTTTGATCAATCTTAACTTCTACAAAACAGCAAGATAATAAACATGCATTTCTTTAATAGTAAATGCATATATAGTAAATTATAGCAGTGATTCTATGCTAATGCACTTTAAAACTAACAAATGCAAGAATTAAACTTTTATCTTCTCATTCTGCCCTTTCCCACTTTGAGCAAACGGCACATATATTCTTCCAGCTGCTGAAACCATACAACTTTGAGTCAACCTTGATTAGTTCTCTTACACCGAAGCTACAATGATTCTAGCAAGTTGCACCCTCCAAATTAATCTATAATGGATGTGCTTCTCACAGTTTCTACTTGTATCAGGTTAGTGACAAGCACTGCTTTCTCAAAGACTGCAATAGTAATTCTGATCTCACTGTTTTCTCAATGATTCCAGTAGTAATTCTAACCTCTGTTTCCAAACTAGCTTCACTGCATCATAAATTCTTCCTCATGCAGTTGTAAAAATTTATATTTCATGATACATCTCTTTGTGGCTTTTATTCCTAATGTAATAAAACAGTTCTTATCATGTCCTACAAGGTCCTACATGACTTCGTCTCCAGTATCCTCCTTCACATTTGTTATCGTCACACTGTGACAGACATATGGTCTTCTTATTGTTTTGTAACTCTCTAAGCACACTCTTGCAAAAGTATTTTCCATTGCTGATGGAATGCTTTCCCCATATATCCGCCAACATTTCAAGTTCTGTCTCTTCCTTCTGATTTTCCTGACAACCTGTCTGAGAGAGACACACCACTTTCTCATCCTCCATTTCTTCATTATTGTGTTTCCATATCCTATTTTATTTTTCTCCCGGTACTTAACCACTACCTATTTATTTGATTTCAGAGTCTTGCTCCATTTGAACCTAATTGCTATCAGAACAGAGAAATTGTGTATGTTTTGTGATTATTCACTCCTGTACTTCCCACACTAAATCATTGTCTGTATCACAGGCAGGACTGAGTAGGGATTTTTTGACAGAAGGAATAATCTATGCTTAAATTTGCACTGCACTGCCTGTCTTCTCCTTAGCCATCAGTCGACTACTCTGCAACACTAACAGCAGTAACATTTGACATGATAGAGCAGTGATTTTCATTCATGAAGGAAGACACTGAGATCATAAAATGAACTGTAAAAGTACACAACAAAGCAACAAAAGAATCTCAAGTTTCAAATTATGTCAGAGAATTCCTCTGGGTCTAGGGTGGGTAGTCAAATCCTCTGTAATTGTGTCTTTCATATTCTGTGTTATCCTGGGCAAGTTGCCAAACTTTTTTACATCTCCAGTTCCTCATCTATAAAGTAAAAATAATAATAGTGTCTGTCTCAAAATGTTGATATGCTGATTGAATGAGCTAGTATCTGATAATGTATTGAATAGAACCTGGCATGTGGTACATTCTATATGAACATATTGGAGATAAACAAGCCTTGCATTTCAGTTTTTATATGCTTTTCAGAATATAGATGAAAAACATCTTGCAACTTTTCAAAGTGTAATGCTGAAATTACACCTGACCAAAAAAGATAGCTACTACAGATAAACTATAATTATACTTTTGAATATCAATGTAAAAAATCACATAAATGAAATAGCAATAAATAGTTTGTCCATTTAAGGTATGGTAAAAGTAAGAAAGTGTGTTGCAAACTTAGAGAGCAAAGATGATACATTGGTATAAAATATATTAATATGTTAAAGGAAAGCATGGTCTTTATTGATGATAAGGGATATTTGAAAAAAATTTAGTTTTATCCTTAGTAATGGAGAAAAATATACATTAGCCCTTACTTACCTTCTGCATTTTTAACATATATGCTAAACTTTATTGTAAGCTTTGTGGCAGAAATACAGGTAGTGAGAAATATAGAGGTTCTTTCCAGATTTTGATATCGCTAAAAGGTAGAAATCACCATTCTTTGTCTGTTATATTATGATAACATAGACTCCTATATCAGGAGTTTCTTGGTCAAAGGTTATATGGGGATTATTATTCTTAAAGTATCTATGAAAGACTTTATATGAGGACTAATACAATAAGACATACAAATTGAAGTCTGAGTAAATACTAAATTTAGCAGTGGTTCATTTGGAGAAGGAGAAAAGTTTCCAATTTCTTTAATTGATACCTTTTGTCATCACTGAAATTGTTATTAATAGATACCTAAATGTTTCTGGAACAGAAAGCAGATGGAGAATGAAAGGGAATACAGCCCGTTCAATTGGAAATATCTTTTTTCACTTAATGTAGTAAGGAAACAAATTTTATATGCTAGAGACCATCAGTAGCTAGATATGGAATACTAAGTCAGATGTCTTATTTTATTTAGAATGACAATAACTATTTTTATCAGTAGTTGGAAAATTAAAATAAAGTAAGGTAGAATGTAGAATATTAAACTCTTCAAAACTGTTTTTTATTTTTTACTTTGTGAGACATATGAAGGCATAAATGTAATAGTGCCTCATTCAGGGCATAGCAATTTTCTCTGGTACTAAAAACTTATATAACTATTTATAAATGATTACAAAAAGGTCATGAGCTAAACATCAGATTGTCCTATTACTATTTGTATCGGTTGCATTAGAGTAACAGATTTAATATAAAATGCATATCAAACATAAAGAATTTACAAGGTATGCTTACAGCGATCAACTACAGAGTCAGGTGGAAGAAGGGAAACGGGCCATGTGGGTTCTGGAGAGCCAGAGGATCCACTCAACAGTCAAAGTCCTGGATCTCACTGAAGAGTCCAGTGCTAGACCGCATTGGAAAGCTGGAGGGTACGCATCAGAAGGCTGAAGCGCCTGCGCTGAAAGAGTGGAAACAGGTGTCCAAAGACAAAGCAAAGCTTACAGTTCTTCTGAAGAAGCACACGTAAGATGTTCTTTTTCTTTCCTTTTATATTTTATCCAGGCTTCAGACCTACTATTTGGTGCTACTCACACTCAGGGTGGGTCCTCCCTCTTTGGTAAGTAAAGCATCCATTCTCACCCAGAACTGTGCTAAACTAATCTGCTATGTGTTTCATATTCAACTTGACGCAATTAACTATATCAACTCTATAAAAGAATGGGTATAATGTCTCTCTTTCTCTCTCCTCCCTCTCTCTCTCTCTCTCTCTCTCTCTCTCTCTCTCTCTCTCTCTCTCTCTCTCTCTCTCTCTGTCTCTCTTTCTCTCTCTCCTGACTATAGCATCCAGGGTCTTCACCCTAACTAACATTCCAGGATTATTTAACTATTTAGTTTTGTTTTCAGAGAGGGTCCTACTAAGTCATGAGGGTTCCCAGCCTGGGCTTGAATTTATGACATTACCTCAGCCTTCCAGAGTGTGGGGATTACAGGAGTTTGACATCTCACCCAACTAGCTCTCTTTCTGCCCCTTCAGGATGGAATAAAGTTTTGGAAAAGGCAAGCAGAAGAAAGTGGGAGTAGGAGTTACAATTCACCAATTCATTCGAATACTTATATTCTAATTAAATTATGTAAGCAGAATCGCGAATCATAGAGTTCAAAGATAATTCAATATTTCTATCTACAGATTTTGGAGGTATATGGTAACCATGCAATTTATTAAAACTAGCTCAAGATATTGAAAGGAACATTTAATGATAAGAATATTTGTGCATGCTATAATATTACATTGAGTATTTCAAATAATGAATTAATATAAACAAAATACATTAATTTTGTACAATATAAAATTAAATATACAATTAAAATATAAATAGTAGAATGTTTCCTTCTTATCTTTCTTTTTTTTCAAGAGCACCGTGTTTATGAAATATTTTTCTAAAGATAGACAAGAAAATGAATCTATGCACAGAACTGCTTTTTGCCATGTAGTCTATGATTCTAGTAAAAGCATTATACTTTTTCTGACTTAAGCTTGCAGGACAGAATTCCAGTTCACATATAGAGTACACACAGTAGTTCTCTGGGGGCAGTTAATCATACAATAAAATCATTTTCTTACTTTTAGATAGTTATATTGTTTCTCTAAAATATGAATTGAAATTACTATCTTTATACATGTGCTATTACATGTAGAAACATTCTAGACATCTGAAAATGTATAAATTTTAGCCAGGTATGGTAGTGCACTCTTGTAATTTCAGCACTCAGAAGACTGAGGTAGGAGAATCTAGGTGAGTTCACGGCCAACCTGAGCTACATAGCAAGACCCTATCTCAAAAAAAATTAAAATCAATCAATCAATCAATCAAAAACCTGAAGCCTCAAAAAATTGTAAATTTGACATTTTAACATTTTGTCTATAGAAGATAAACCAGTTCCACAAATAGTGGATGGGTTGCCTACTTCCTAAAATATTTTAAGCTTTTTGATATTTTCAAATCTGTTAAACAACTGCTATCTAACAATTGTTCTTATTTCTGTATATATAAATGTGGTTCAGATTCATCTTGTATGCTTAACAACTTTTGTTTTCCTGATGACTCTATTCTTTGATCTTTTATCTACTGAGATTTTGATTAATTTTTATTACTTTGTTGTTACTACTTATGTATTAAATAAACTAGCTTTCTGTGTATGATGTGGTAAATGTGAAATTTAAACACTGACTTCAATCTATGCATGAACTAATAATTTTTACTTCACAGAAAGGTATTGCTTTCTTCTTCATGTAACACACTGCATATGGAAACACTAGATAGATCGATAGATATAAACTACAACACTTTAGAAATCAGTAGAACAACTCTCTATTTCTTTATCTTTGAGAATTTTTCTGACTATATTTGACCTCAGGATTGTTCATCAGAAAAGCAATTTGGTGGGAGGAATTGCGAGGTTTCAGCAATACTTATTTAATCTAATGTAATTCTATTTAAATTTATTTCTTATACTTCAAACAACAAAAGTGATCTTTGTAAAAAGAAAATAAATCATTAACATTTGGAAAAGGCATAAAATTAAATTAATTTACACCTCAAAATATTGCCAGCAACATCACTGCATTGGGCTTTTCTCATAAGGCCCTTGACTCTGGGTTTGCATTCAGTTGTTGTTATTTGGGAAATGGAGCATATTCTCTGAATTCCTGCAACAAAAGAAAATTGTACATGTATTTTTTTTCTCTTTGCCATGTTTTCTAATCTAGTTTCCACTAATTAAGCAGTAATTTGGGTCCTTAAACTTTGAAGATTCACTCATTACCTGGCTTCTGTAAGTCAACAAAAGGCAACATCTAAAGCCCTACTATTTGACCGTCACTTTGGGGACTGCTAATTGAATGTAATTACTTTATTTTGTGCCCGGTTCATACTTGTAACACTGCCTTGTAATAATTTAAATTGTCTGCATACTGCAGGGGTACTGTTTGACGCCAGAGTGGAGACAGTCAGGCAGCCACTGGGGCTTGGAAGCAGAGTCAAAAGTGAGGAGACATTGTCATTTGTCTACCTACTCATTAGCTGCCCTCTATGGCTGTCTGTTGTTTTGAGTGGACAGGATGTGTAGTGACTGAATCTTGCCCCTAAAATAGCTGGCAAAACATGCATTCGGGATGTACAGTAATTAGTTGCTTAGTCGATCACAGATATTTTTAAAGACCTTGGAGAAACCTAAGATATTTTTATACCATGAAATAAATACCATATCTCTCTCTCTCTCTCTCTCTCTCTCTCTCTCTCTCTCTCTCTCTCTCCTCTCTGTAAAGAGAGAGGAAGACAGAGAAAAGAAGCGCTATAATCTATAATACAGGACAAAAATTAAAAGGATAAAATTAAAATTTATAGTTCTCCTCCCTTATCTCATTCAAGGAATTTGAATAATTTCATGTTGTTTAAAATAAAATAAAACGCTCTTGCTGTTTTCCAGGTCTAATGATTTGGCAGTCACCTTGCTCCCAGCAGAAATTATCAACCCAAGTAATAACAACAATAATAACGATAATCCCCCCTTTACTTCTCCAAGTCTTCTCCTCCTCCTCCTTCTTCCTCTTCCTCATTTTAACTGCAAGTTACAAGAATGTTTACTGTAGAAGGGGCAAATTACAAGCCTGAAGCCTTTAACAAGCATTGGAATACCTCTCTGACACACACACTAGGTGCAATCCAGGCTGAATTTTTGCTTCTACTTAGGTGATTAATCATACGTTGAATCTAGTCTCACTGGCTCTAATAATAGGGCTTGCCTTCGACTCTTTATAGACCTGGAAAATAAGAGGACCGTGTCAGAATTCTCCTCTCTTGTTAATGGTGCCAGCCGGTCTCGATCACTGGAAGTTAAAGCTAATATGGGTCTTTCATTCTCAAATTATGCTCAAGATTAGAAAGAAAAAAGTACTACAATTTTGAAAGAAAGGACAAAGCATAGGGAAACAAGAAAAAAAATACTTGAAAAAATAAGTAAGTTGGATAAAATTAAATGTACATATTTGATTTACTTGAATCCCCTTCAATTTCTTCATGATGGTTGAAAAATTAAAGCTACTATTGAAGAAAGAAACACTAATTATTTTCTGTTATGTGTGTGGTTAGTGTGTGCTTTACTAGACATAATTCAAGAGCCATAAAATTCACTTTTGAAAGTTACAATTCAGTAATTTTTAGTAAATTCACAAACTTATGTAGCCATCATCATTATCTAATTTCATTACATTTTCATCACCTTGACATAAAACTACACATGCAAGACCAGTCACTCCTCATCCACTTTTTGCCCACACCAATCCAGGGACACATCCTTTTCTGCCTCTAAGAATTTGCCTATTCTAAATATCTGATATAAGTAGAACCACACAATATTTGGCCTTTTATGACTGGCTTTTTTCACTTACCATGTTTGCAAGGTTTATCAACCTTTACCATATATCAGCACTGCATGTTTTTGGATCCTTTTCTTTATTAGTGCATGCTTTCAGTGCACAACGTTTACATCCCTGGTGGGGAGTTGGTACACGTACATACACATTTTAATTCCTTTTAAAATCTCCTTTCCCTTCCCTCCTGACTCTCCCTCCATACATCACTCAATCTCTTCCTTTGTATTGGTACAAATTTATAGTGCAAAATGTTTTCATTCCTAGTGTGGAGTTGATACCCGTGCATGACACATTTCAAATTCTTTTTGCACACCGCCCCCCCATCTCAGGACACATGAGCTTCAATATGACATGGTTTTTTTATATGAAAAATCCAAATTATAAATAAAGAGCAAACTAAAAGATAAATAATAGGAAGTAAGGAGACAGATCTCAAAGAGGAAAGGGGTTTAATCACTGCATTTTTAAATGGCTAACTAACATTCCATTGTATAAATACATGGCATTGCTTGTATCCATTTAACACTTGATGGGCATTAGTTTGTTTCCACTTTTTGACTTTTTTGAAAAATGCACCTACAAACATTGAAATATAAGATATTGTGTCAACACAGGGCTTTGAATTCTCTGGGATATATAGCTAGGAATGGAATTGTTGAGTAATAGAGTAACTTGATATTTAACTTCTTGAGGAGCTGCTAAGAAAGTTTTCTAAAATAGTTGTCTATTTTAAATCCTCATGAATAATTTATGAGCTTTCCAAATTCTTCACATCAATATAAAGACTTGTTCTACTCTCTTATTATAGCCATCTTAGTAAGTACCAAGTGCTACCCCATGGTTTTGATATGTGTTTCATTCATAACTAATGATGTGGAGCGTTTTTTCAAGTGTTCGTCTGTCATTTATGTGTCATCTAGGAAAAAATGTCTTTTCAAATCCCTCATTCATTTTTTTAAAATGGGGTTATTGTCTTTGCATTGTTGAATTGCAATTGTTCTTTATATATTCTGGCATCTATATACAAGTACATAATTTGCAAGTATTTTCTGGGTTATCTTTTCTCTTTCTTGATAGTGTTACAGCCCATTTAAAAATATTTTGTGTATGCTTTTGGTGTCTCATCTAAGAAATAATTAACTAATCCTAGCTTGAAAATATTTACTCCCATATTTTTGCAGGGATTTTGTTTTTATAGTTTTAGCTCTTACATCTTTATTCTACTTTGACTTAAGTTTTTACTATAGTGTAAGGTATGAGTCCTCCATAATTATTTTGTATCTGGATATCCAGTTGGCCTCATTTCCTCATTGAGTGGTCTTCATACTCTGGTCTTGATACCCTTGTCAAAACTTAATGTATTACACACAGGTTTATTGCTGAGATCTCAGTTCTACTCCATTGACTTCATTCCTATCCATAGCCAGCACCTTACAGTATAGTGAGGAATTTTAGTTAGTTTGGAAATCAGGAAGCTTGATTTTTTTTCCAACTTTGTTCTCTCAATATTGTCTTGGGTACATGTGTTATTAACACATATAATAAAAATCACAATAGAATTTTTTACTGGAAAACCTCTGAAAACATAATTTGTTTTTGTAATGTACTTTTTACAGATTTTTATTATGAAATAAGTAGTTTCAAATAATCTGTGTCTCACTTATAAACTACCTTAATAATAAAAGAATCTTTCCAGTAAATGTTCTAACTCATAAATTTACATTTTGAAAACCAGTGCTTTAGACTGCTAAATCACTGTGGGAGTAAATAATGCCATAGAATATTCTGAACACTATACTTAGTGAAAAATTGGTTTTAGAATACCCGTGTTTGGTTTTCCCTGAAAGTATTGCAAAAAGTAAAACATAGATAAATTGGGCATTGCTGATGATTTAGAGTAAGATACTTCATCTTTAGAACCTAGATTGTCTGCAGATATTTTGATTTTAAGTCAGAGTTCCAGGCAACTGAAAGGGAGTAAAGGGGAACCGGGAAGTTCACACCTTTCCTCTAAAGGCTTAATCTGACTTTTGCACTCATGACTCTCACTCCCACACTATTACGAGAACTTACTTAAGTAATTATTAATTGCTGTAACAGAAGCTAGGAAGTAGTCTTAATTTTGAGCAACTAAGTTTTCAGCTAACATTCTGGGACATTTAGATAAATTTACCACTGATGAGACAGTACAGCCATTCTTCTGTAAACTATTCTACTAAGGTCCATTTATTTTTTTCATTGCATAGTCAGTTTGAATACTTTAATCAGAAAGGCTTTTACATGTCTAATGGCATACTTCTTATAATTACAACTCCGTGGGCAGTTTTTGTTTTCTTATTCTTTGGTTTGAGTTCTACTAACATACATCAGGGAGTTGATAACAACATAAAAGTTTAGAATGAAAAGCAATAGTCACTCTCCTTGCCCATAATACACGGTCTGTTTCTAATTCTACAGTTGTTACTTTACAGCTATATATATTATTTTTCTGTTGTATCTAATTTAGACAACTTGGATATGCAGGGTGAAAAATTTACTCACTGACCGTATCTCACTCCCCATTGCATATATTAGTGTTTAGTATTTACTTTATTATTATTTTTTAACAGGAGACTTTATTAGAAAGCAGGTTATAGAGGGAAGAAGAAGAAAGAAGAAGAAGGAGAAGAAGAAGAAGAAGAAGAAGAAGAAGAAGAAGAAGAAGAAGAAGAGGAAGAGGAAGAGGAAGAGGAAGAGGAAGAGGAAGAGGAGGAAGAGTATTGTTATTTTTAGTGATTATCTTTATAGCTCTAATTCTTTTTTTTTTTAGTTGTTTTCAGTACATGCTTGTAGTACATATTTATAATCCTTGTGTGGAGTTGGGACAACACAATACATCCTAACACTTATTTTAATACCCTTTCCATCCTTTCCTTCCCCTTTCCTCCATCTCTTGATCACTTTCCCCTTTGGAAAAAAAAATCTATTTCCCCACATCCTATTACCTATCTTTAATTTTGCCTTTGATTTATAATTTGAGGTTCTCATTTTAGAGAGACCATGTGATTTTTAAACTTGCGTGTTGGACTTATTTCACTTAATATCATGGTCTGAATGTGTAACCACTTTTTATCTTTATGGCAGAGTAGTACATCATTGTGTGTAAATACCACATTTTTCTTTACACATTCACCTGTCAATGAATATAAAAGTTGCTTCTAAGTTATGAATTATGCTACCATAAACATAACTATATGCGTACAACTGTAATATGATGTCGTTAACTCTTTTGTGAAGTTACCAAGAAGTGGAATAATTGGGTTAAATAAAATTTCTTGTAGTTTGTGAGGAATCCCTATACTGATCTCCATAGTGATTATTAGTTTACATTACCACCAACAATGTGGAAGCGTTCCTTTTTCCCTGAAGCCTTACAAGCCTTTGTTATTATTTCATTAATTTTCAGACTATCTTTTGATTCTTTATTTGCAAAATGCTAATATTAGCGCTGCTCATTATTTTTTCAATTCTTCTCCTATTCTACATTTTTCTGGCAACTAATTTTACTTGCAAATTTTCAACATTGTTCACAATGTCATTCTGCTTGACAACTATACAAGGTCTTGGCGTGATATTTTTTTAAAGCTGGATATCAATTATGGGATTTATATGATTATAACTATGCAAATAAAATGATAAGTTTAGTCAAATTATATGCTCAGATTTTATTTTCATATTTACTGGTTATCATGAATATTCAGCAAAACAAAGGAGACTGGTCATAGTATTAATGTCAAATGTACTTTCTTTGCTTGAAATTGTGTTTCATTTGTTTCTTGTTTGAAACAACTTCTTTTTCTTAAGCATTCTAATGTTCCTCATTTCATTTATTGCGCTGTCTGTCTTTACCCTATTCTCCTTTTTTCAGTTCTCTCCCTTATCATACACTGGATAAGTCTTTTCATTTACCTCTTGCTCTTTCTGACCTGGCCCCACTGCCTTGGCTAATGGGCTGCTCCCTCTGTGATGCACAGGTCTACAGAGGTCAGTCCTGCCCCTGGGCTCCTGGGCTGAAAACTTTGCTTCTTGTATCAAATAAATTCTTCTTTATGATCTAAGTCTCCTAAAGTATTTCAAGTCAACTTCTCAGGAAAGCCCTTTGAAGTATAAATTTATTTAATTTTTTCTTTGTATGTATAACAATGTCTTCTTTCTGCGCTCACATTGAATGCTAGCTTTGCCAGGTAAAGAATTTAGGTTGAAATTATTTTATCTCAGAATTTAGAATGCTTTGTTCTATATCTTCTTATATATCCTATTACTCAATGGTGCTATTTTAATTTTCTTCTTTTTTTAACAGATAGGGTATTGCTATGGTGCCCCAGCTATTCCTGAACTCCTTGGGCTCTAATGATCCTCCTGCCTCAGCTTCCCAAAGATCTAGGATTGCAGGATAGGAAAACCACAACAGACAGAATTAAAATACTCTAATTGTATTTCTTAGTGATAATTTTTCTCTCCAGTGAAGTAAAGATGTTTTACTATAATAATAAAATAGGGAGGAATAAAATGTAGGTATATCCATACTGATTCTATAAATAAAAGATTTTATAGGTAAAGATTAAAAAATGAACAGAGAAAAGTTCATCAGTTTGATTATATGTATCTCAAAAGCTAAATTGAAAGCATACAATTAAGATATTACCAGAGAAATGAATAACTGAGAAAATTATTTGTAAAATAGCCATGGATAGAAAAAAATGAACAAGAAAAAAAAAACAAATAAAAATGCAATTATCTAAAGAGGTGATCATCAAAAATCAGGAAGAAATAGAAATGGAAAATAAATATTCATTTTCCACAAAGTTCAAAAAACAATACAATTGACTTTTAGTTATCAAATTCCAAGTCCAGAAAGTTTTAAAGATTTTTTTTTGTTTGTTTAGTGATGACACACTGCAGAGAACTGGCATTCTTCTACCTATCTTCTGCCTTTAAAAAATTATAAAACAAAGATGCATCATTCAGTTGGCCAGTGTGTATCAAAGGCTAAATAAATGGGCATTTCCTTTGATCAAGCCATCTTACCTCTAGGGCTTCTCCTGGGGGGAAAGAATCATGGAAGTGTGAAAGATGCCTGTGCAAGAACACCCAGCACTGAGTTGCTTTTAATAAAACTAGCTATAAACCAAGTATCACAAAATAGGAATTAGATTTGTATCATATTCATGTAAATGAATTAAAAATTATGCCCATCCACCTTTTAATTGACCTAAGAAAACACCCATAAAATGTCTAATAAAAATTCATGTTTCAAAAGAATATGTACAGTGTAATTCTAATTTTTAATGGACCTGAATAACTGGATAATCATGTCTGGTTTAATGTGAAAGCTCAAAGAGCAGAATATATAAATTTTCAAAAAAGCATGCAATAGAATTAATAGGGGGATTATTAGGATTATGATTTTGTTTTTCTTCTTTATAATTTTCTATATTTTGTACAATTTCTAAAATCAGCATGTATTACTTTCTTAAGTAAGAAAATTAAGTTTACTGATTTTCCTATTTAAAAAACATGGGGAGGTCAAATATTTGACAATCATATATCAGATTACAGACTCAATTGCCATGGTGTGTGATAAACTTTCATTTACCCCATAGAAGTGTCAATTTTTCTAACAGTTCTCTTCATATAGGTCCTATATTAGACTCAATCACAATCTATTTTTTCCCATATATTATTTTCTTTCTGTGGAATTATATTTTCTATTATTTAAATAAGCACTCATTCTTTACTTGGACAAAATGTCTTGTTATCCCTATCATTTGAGATGCAATTTTTATAGGACTTTTAGAAGAGTTTCCTTATGAATATGACTATTAAGTATAAAATACTTCACACTATATACAAATATAAGGCATAACCCTGTTAATTAGGCCAGATGAGATGATGAAGGCCACTGTTGCGGTAGACAAACCAGAGGTTAAGTATTTATCCAGATAATTTGATTACTGTAAACAGTCAACTTTGCCTGAATGATCTGGATAATTGCCTCACCTCTCAATTTTATGTAGCCTGAGGTTCTAGGTTTATTTTTGCATCCTACAGGCCACTTTCTGCAGTGATCAGCAATCAGAGAAAATCAGATTATCACTGTTTAACCTTCCTGTGCCTTGGGTAATTAAGTCAACAAATTAGCTGAAGGCTCCAATGCGGAAGGGGATTGGTAGTCTGTGGTTGAGACACATATTTATGAATTTTGCCTTAAGCTGCTTTTCTTGAGGAAGCTTTGATAAGAAACATATGATCTCAATTATCATTAACTTTCTGTGGTTTCCGTGTTTGGAAGCTTGAGCCTGAGTTGAGAAGGCCTAAGACCCCCTTTTATGTGTGCCTGAGCTGTATATTGCCAGTCCATTCACATTTTCCGTCTTGTTATCTTGCACTGAGCAAAGGAGTTTAAATCACTCTTCACACACTCATTCAGACTCTGGGCTGTACCACTGAAGCAAGTTGCTTTTGGTTTTTCTTTGGTGCCCTTTGATAACACGCTCTAATTAACTGAGCATCTTTCTTCAGATTATTTTTTATTTTTCTCATTTTAAAAAAATGAATTTTTGACCAATAAATAAAAATATAAAAATTGTACAAATTAACAATGTAATGTTTCAATACATGTACACATTGCATCTTTTTAAAACCACATTAAATACATCTGTCTGTTAAAACATTTGTCATTTCTTTATAGAGAAATTTTTCAAAATTCTTCTAGCTCTTTGAAATGTGCACTACATTATTGTTATTTGTAGTCATTTTATCTCTTAATGTCTGAGCAAAAATGTGTACCCATGAAAACATTTTGATCATGCACAGATAAGAATGTAGTTTAAAATGTCATTGCTATTGTTTGAAAACAATCTTCTTTTCCTATTGTTTTTGTTTAACTGGATTTTAGAAATTTAAATTTAGTTTCTTCCCATGAAAAGATTTAAAGAATAACAGAGTTTTTGATAGCTGATGGGCCATGATATCATTTTTGAATATAAATCTTCAAAAACAACTGAGAAACTAGAGACATTTATAGCTAAATGGATACACATTGAGGCCGTACTCTTAAATGAAATAAATAGGACACACGTGTGTAAATTCCGAATAGTTTGGTGTGAAAGTGTAAATGAGGATCAAAATATATAATAGATAATGTGAAATAGAAAGAAAAGGTCCACAGGGAAGTGCAAGGTCTACAGGGGTAGAGGAAAGGAAATAAGGGAAGGGAATAAATATGAGGAAAGGAAGAAATGGAAACAGAGTCTTTGTAAACAGAGAGAGATGGAGGGACTTAAGGGAGGGCGGGGGAATGGGGAAAAAATAAGAACCAAGATATTTCATGTAAAGGTACATATTCCCAATGATGAATGTCATCGTATTGTATACCTAAAATGTACCAATAAACTTAATGTAATAAAAAAAAAAGCTAAATGACTAACAATTTCTACAGACCCAGGACTTCGTGTAGAGTGAGGGGCCAGAGGCCTGGCCTGCTGGGATGTGCAGGCTGATGGGCCTCTCTGTGGTTGAGGATACAATTTAAAAGAGATATCTGTCTCACTAATACCCTGTAAATAAATATACCACTCACGTTTGAATCAAATAAAGTGTCCTATCTGATGGATCTTTTTATCGATAAGAAAAACAACTTCAAAGAAAGAGAAATCCAGCTTCCAAAATTGTCATTTTCAACATATTTGCGACAATAGGTAATTCATTTGGTTATCTATGTACACATTATGCTGCTACAGAAGAAAAATATTTCAAATATTACTGCTCTGGCATATTGCTCTCAAGTCTAACTGAAAAATAACATCCCCTAAAAGTAAGGAGTTGGAGAATGTATCGTGATATTTTTTAACTAATTGCTTACATGGAAGGACAATTGTCTAGTGTCCCCCAAGGTTGATATGGGTGTACCTGCCAAGACCACAGACTAGCTGGGTTAGGGTTATGTGATTATGGACCTGGGGATTTGATAGTGTGGCAGCAATCTTTATTATAAGTAAATTTTAAGAAATGTTATCCATGTTAACTTTTAAAATAACATTTGGAGCATGATACCTTTGTGTTAAAAATTTTGCCTATTGCAGCCCACATTCTGAGTGAGAAATTGGTAGATATATATAACACATACAGTTCTGTTCTTCATTCTCTTTCCCTTCCTCCACCCCCCTTTGTTATTCCCCTTTTGATTTAAGGAAGCTCTATCTCCCTACTTCCTATTATTTATCTTGTATTTGCTCTTTAAAACTTGGCTTTGTCATAAGAGAAATCATCAAAAATAAGGATATGTTCTATAGTGAGAGTAGATGCCTATTGTGAAATCTTTGAAAATGCATAATATGAAAAATGGTTGTCAGGGCCGGGGATTTAGTTGCCTGTCTTGCAAGCGCAAGGACTGGAGTTCAATGCCCGGTACACACACACACTCACACACACACACACACACAAAACCCTGGCTGTCAAGTAGAAATATTTTCAGTGTTTTCTGTAAATATGGCTTTTTGATAATTAAGAACACATTATCTATTATAAATTTGAGTAAAAAAAATCACACCACAGTGATATATGTGCACCCATGTTCACAGCAGCACAATTCATGATAGCT
Source organism: Fukomys damarensis (assembly GCF_012274545.1). Taxonomy (NCBI): domain Eukaryota; kingdom Metazoa; phylum Chordata; class Mammalia; order Rodentia; family Bathyergidae; genus Fukomys; species Fukomys damarensis. Next base: position 97,667 of record NW_022901027.1, on the reverse strand, counting down.
AAAACTTGGAGGCAGCCCAAATGCCCATCAACTGGAGGTTGGATAAAGAAAATGTATTTTTGTTTTTTTTTTTTTCATTTGAGTTAAAAAAATCATACCACAGTGATATATGTGCACCCATGTTCACAGCAGCACAATTCGTGATAGCTAAAACTTGGAAGCAGCCCAGATGCCCATCAAATGGAGATTGGATAAAGCAAATGTATTTTTGTTTTTTTTTCTTTTATAAAATGGAGTACTACTCAGCAATAAAAAATGAAAATTAGAGACATATATAGCTAAATGGATGCACGTTGAGGCAATACTCTTAAGTGAAATAAATTGAACACATATGTAAATACCAAATAGTTTCTTTAGTGTGAGAAACCAAAAGTGTAAATAAGGACTAACAGGTATAATAGATAATGTGAAATAAGAAGAAAAGGGGTAAAGGAAAAGAGGAAATGGGAGGGGTAGGGGAAAGGAAAGAGGGGAATGGAATATGAGAAAATGAAAAAATGGAAACAAAGTATTTGTAGATAGGGAGGGATGGAGGGGTTAATAGGAGGGCAGGGGAATGGGGAAAAATAAAAACCAAGATGGATTATGTAAAGGTGTAAATTTCCAACAATGAATGTCATTATAATGTATACCTTAAATATACCAATAAAATTAATTTTTAAAAACTTGAAGCTTATTTTTCTCTACTAATATGTCACTTAAAATTCATTTTGTTTCAAACCCAACTCAAACTGGCTATAGCAGATCCAGGAAATTATTGGTTATGGAACTTAAAAGTCCAGAGGCAAAAATGGATTTACACAGGATTCAGAGGTTCATCTGGGTTCTGGTTCTATGGCCTGCATTTCTCTCAAATTTGCAGTTCTTAGTTGGTGTGATGGATTAGCTAATGGGCAAGTTGGAATGCCCAGCAGAACTGAATTAGCATGGTTGGGCATGGAAAACCCACCTGAGAATTGTTGCCAATGACATAAAAAGAGAACTAGCGGGGAAGATCAGGGACTGTTGATTTTCTAGGAGAAGATTGCTGCAGCTCGTTTTCCTGATACAAACTTGGCTGCTCTTGTTGGAGTAGGAGGAACTCGGGTTCTCACTGTCACTGGGAATGGTTGCTGTTCTACTCAGGGGAGCTATGATCTTCACTGTGAGCATAATTTCCTGGATCCAAGTAGATCCCTCAGCCTGGTGGCACAAATCCTTCATCCTACTGTCACAAGTGTTTTGGCTTGCACCAGTGACTTTTGGGCCCTCCAGGGGCAGATATTCAACACAGACAAGCATGAGACATTTCTGTGGCCTAGTGGAGGCTGGCCTCTTGGAGGACATTGCCTTGGACCTTAGGCCCTCAGCTGGACTTGTGAGGGACATTGCTGTGGAATGTAGACACCTGGCTGGATTCTTTAGGTTTCTAGTGCTTGGTTAAATCTCTCACATTCCTGTGCATTTGACTTTTTGTGTGACTATTATAAAATAATCCTATACGTTTTGTGTTCTGTGTTAAATCTATTCCCTTGAAAGCCCTGACCACAGCAGTTGGTTTCCTCTCATGTTAGCTTGTGCCACATTATCCTTTAATATCAGTTCCAGGCTTTTGCTCTCTTTATACGAAGAGAAAGTTTCTCTTGCAAAGCTCTTAAGGAAGAAAATCTTCATTCCATCACTTATGGCAGAAGCCCTGAGGTACATTCAAAACTGTGCATGATTAGATGCATATTCCTGAAACAATCAAATGTTTGATTGCATTGGCCATTAGCCTTTTAGAATAGGTTATTACCAGTATAATTGTTGGGCCAAATAAAACAATGTTTTTCTCTCTGATATTGCTTTTTAGGAGAACCGTACATCTCATACTTTACATCCTTGCTAGCTCCATGACTTTAAAACATCCTTGCTAATTTATCTAAATGAAAAATGTACATCTTGGTTATTTTTATCCAACTTTACTAATTAAAATCACTTTTTTCCTTAATAATAATTGAACACTAATGCGTGCCAGTCTCTGATCTACGCAATTTATACATGCCAGGTCATTTAAGTATCATAGCATTTATGTAATAAATTATATCCCCAAAGGTAAAATATCTAGTAAATAGATGAATGCCGAATTCAAATCCATACTACCTGACTCAAATCTCAACTTTCAATAATCTTGCCAAACTTCTTTCTGAATTATACATAGTAACTTTTTGCATCTCCTATTTGGTTATATAATTATATTTAGTATGATTCACTCTGAAGTATTTTAATATCTTCTAATTTCTAAAGTTCAAAATAGTCAAAAAATGTCACAACTTAAAATGACTATGCAATTGAAATTTTATTAAAAAATGAAAAAATCTAGATGAAATTGAAATTTTTCATGTGAAACTTCATCCTTCCATCATTATGCGTATGAACAATTTGCCTACTATAATAACTTACTATAAATACTTACTATAAATTAGTGTAAATATATGCAAAATATGAAAGAAGTAAACAATATATTGCTTAAGCCATCCTCTCTACATCCTTTTCCCCACAAATCCACGTTGTTTTGATCGATATTCACTGCTATCTTCGTTAGTAGTTTGTCCAGATTTCTAGTTGTGCTCAACGGGGTGACTAGTTTGTTGTAAGCTAGTCTCACACAGCTGAAAGCAAATTTTACATGAATTAAAGAACATTTCATTGCTTGTATTAAGAATGCTTGCAATGTTGGAAAAGGAAAGAATACATTGCCTACTTATAATGATAATTCCACATTATAGTTTTGAACTATTCTATGACAAGAAGAAAATAATAAAACTAGTATCTGTGTGGATGTATTAGCTTGAAAGAGAATTACATCTACAGATTGCCTTCCTGATGTTACTGGATAATATTCAGCACCAATCAAAGATGCACAGTATAGTGTTACATATTGTAAACATAGGAGACCATAAGAAAAGAACTGTTTAAAACATTTGTGTGATGTCAAGTTGACTACAAGGTGATTGAATAAATTCTAATTCATTCTTTATGAGTCATACATAGCATGTTTGTGTATGTTTATATATGCATACACCTGTATTTATATGTAATATATTTATGTATTTCCCAACCCTCAGCCTCCAAAATCATACAGAATCAAATTAAAATGCAACATATATCCTTATTTGTCCTTCATTCTTTACTGAACAACAGCAACAACAACACACACACACACACACATACACACACACACATTTCTTGGGCACTGTACCTCCATCACTGAGAAGTTAGATCAGTTCAGAAGATATACATGGTTTTCTCTGACAATATGTCATGTCTTTTGTTACCCTTGATTGTGGATAAAGTCAATCTCAAATCCGTGATTACAATAATTGCAGAGGTATTCTGCTATTAATTTGGTAAAGTTCTAAAGGTAGAGCCTCAGTCATATTGTCAGGTAGTGTTTATGCATTTATGCCCTTTTTTTTTCTTGGTACATATTTTCAAGTGTTTATCACCATCTCAAAACTTTTTTACACATGCTTAATCCCTGTCCCATGGGCTGAGAGTATATCTTGTTTCAGTATTTTTTAATCTAAAAGTCATCACACAGAATTACAAAGTAAAAATTTAAGTACACACATGCACAAAAATACAGAGAAGACAAATGTTAATTTTAAAACAGAACAAAGAATTGATACTGATTAATTACATTTTAGAAGAAATACATTTTATGACAAATACAAAAATGCTTTTCCTTACAAATATTTACTATAAAAATTACTGCAAGAATGAGAAGGGCGTGAGGTGATAACACATCAAATCATAAAACATACTTTTTAATAAACTGAATAATAATTCTATTTCAAAAGGTCAATCTGTGTTGGAAAATCACACATTTGATTTTGTTTCATTACACTTAATTTCAGTCGCCAGTACAGGGAGTAAATAATTTAAGAATCAGATTAATTTTATTTTTAAAGCTATTTAAGGATCTGTCTATTTCTGAAACATACCAGGCCTTTAAAAATCACATGTAACATAAATATGGACAAGCGGAAAAAGTGAGAACCAAGACCTGTCATGTAATGGTACAAGATCCAGATAATGAATGTAACTGTACTGTATACCTAAAATAAATTCAAGGAGAAAAAAAAAATAAGCAAACACAAATATACTCCAGCACCATTAAAAAAATTCATATGTGATACATATATGTGACAGAAGTCACATATACATACACTACTCCGAAAACTATCAAATATAATTATAAATATAATGTATCCATTTCTTACTAGTAAATCAGAATCACAATCATATATGTTATGAAACAGATACGAGCTTGAATAAAACAAGATTTTTATATTCTCACTTCATTATTATTGTTATTATTTTTTGTAATGGTGAGGTGTGTGGCAAGTCATTCATTTTACCTATGCGTCATTTTTCAGTCTTCAGGACAGAAAAAGATTAGACACAGGATTTCAAGAAGCATTTCTAGGGTTATGATTAAACATGATGATACTTTAATTGTCGCAGTAAACACTAGGAGATATTACGCCACTAGCTTTTCCCATGTGCGTGTAATTAGCCTTGATTTCTTCCTACCTCTCCTCTAGCCTGAGGAAAGGTGGAGAGGTGATGTTAAAGCTCCCTTGTGAACTTTCCGGCTTTAGCTGTTCTTCCATATCAAAGGCTTCCATACTTCTGCGTCCTCCCCTTAAACTGTTGCTGGGATAGCCTGGAACTCCAGAAGACAGTTCCCTAAAAACCATGTAGTATCTTTCCTAAAGACATCCTCTTCTTTTCCCTTCTGTTTCTCCAGTCACCACGGCACCCCCACGATAATACTATTGGAGTCTCACAGATTCCCTAATGGATTTGGTTAACTGAAGGGATTTAAAGTATCAAAGAAAGAAAATTGAAGAAAAATGTCTATGTAAAGATGACTCTTCCTAAATTCCAATGTAAAAGCACCCATGGAATTTTTCTTCTCAAGGAAGTCCGCTGTTCTGTTTTCTCTCCAGTATTGGGAAGTGAACAGTGGCTCATCCGTGCTAAGCAAGCACCCAACCACTGAGCTATATGCCCACTCCTCATCTGCTGTTCTTGAACTTGCTTTCCTACAACTAAGTTTGAATTTCCCGGGAAAACTTGGAAACATGAAGAAATGTAAACTCAAGCCTATGGAATCTGGTCCTAGGTCAGGCTCACCATTCCCATGGGCTGCATCCCCAGGACTAATTGCTTGGCACAATAGCCTGGCCAGCTGACAAAGAGTCCAAGGTGTGTGACACTTCAAATCACAGAGAGAAATTCTAGGTGGGAAAAGGTAATCCAGGTTATTTCTCTTGGAAATGTTCTCTTTATTTGGATTATTGACAATAGTTGTTGGGACTCTTGTGAGCCTATGGACATACAACATACACAACACACACAAACAAACACATTTGAAGAACAAAATATTTTATTCTTCGAGTTCATTTAGTCCTAATGAAAAGCAAAATACATTCTCCTAACTGCATTACGATTTACAGGGTCACTTTTTTCCTTGGTATGTATTAGTAATTATACTTGGTATGTAATTAATAATTCTATATGAAACTAGGGTAATATTTGAGCCATCTAAACTGATTCTCAACTTATGCTCCCTATGTCTGTCTCAAATAAGACATAAGCCACTAGTGATCTGTTTATATACTAATTTTTGTTGCCATAACCCTACAAACACTTGACCAGAGTTTTGAGTATGTTCCTTGTTAAGTGTCTTAGAAAAGTGGCCAGTCTTCTCCCTGGTGTGCTTGGGTTGCAAAGGGTTATTTTATTTCCTACTACACATGTGAACTAAAATAACTACATAGAGATTCTGAAGATCTGTGGTTCTGATAGACAATTTTGGAAGAACGAAATGGTTTGTGGAAAGCTTGAGGATTCCTCTGAGCTTCAATCGTACAATATTTGATTACTCAAAAAGGCAGGAGGATGAAGGAGAATACTTTGGTTCTAAGATTTGGAATGTTGATCATCAAGATCTGACCTGGAATAATTCAGTAAACATAAATGAGAACACAAAGACATCACTATGTATTTAACATGAAAGTGGCTGCTGAAGATTCTGTGGAGACAGAGAGAAAAGAAACAAAGCTCCAGGATTATGAATTAATTGATGGATACCAAAATTTATTGAGGTTTAGCTAGTGCTCTCGTTTTATTAGAGAACTCTTGTATTTTCTTGTATAAATCTGGTTTCACTAGGAAGTAACATCTAATAACCTACAGTCTAAAACCTATGCAAAATATTTATGCACACAAGGGTAATCCTAAAATGTAGACGGACCTTGACACTAAAATAAGCACCAAAATCACGAAAGAGTTATTTTTATAACCTAATATTAAGAAGATGCTGAAAAGTACTCCACATAAAACAGGAATGAAGACGAAATAATGTACCAGAAAGTTTAGAAGAGAACTTGAGATCACTCACTGCTGAACTATCAAAATGATCAGTCCCCTGTGACACATAGTAAGTCAGAATCTAGGTCATTTAACTAAAAATGGAAGAAAGGTTACAAAGTGAAATAATTTTTGCAAAAATACAAATTATCAGATAGTCTGTATTAGTAATGTCATTTGAATTTATACTATTAAGTCACCTTTGGCAGTTTGAAAATTTCAGGCCTTGGCAGAATTAATCATCTACTTCCTGTCCCTATGTGATTCTGTGGAGTAAGGTACTACTTTCAGAAAAACTGAAGAAATATGTTATCTCTTGCTTTTATATTCAATTTCCTTTAAACATGTAATATTTATATTATGATATTATTTCTTACAGGTCACAAATCAATAAATTCAGTAGCTGAATATACAAATTATTGTGGTTATTTATAATAAAGAAATCAAATATCAAAGTATATTTCCATTCCATGCTCAAGAAAAAAATTTTAGTTAGTATAACCAATCCCATGAATCAATATTAAGGAACACTAATACACATTTTCCTATTTGCTTATTTGCTGTCTGTTTTGTCTGGTGTTAAAGGATTAAAATACTAAGGTATGAACTTGATAGTCACATTTCTTCAAAGTTCTGAAATCCCTAAGTTTAGTAGTAGAAAACACATCATAAGCCATTAATTTGATCTGAAGATTATTTTTACTATCAGATGTTGAATATAAAAAGTTATATTCCAGAAGACAATTTAAATAATCACATCGTAAGACTTTTGTTGACTTTAATGATGTGGCGCTAATCATATAGCAGATTTTCTTGTGCTTGATTAAATTTTATTTTACTGATTGATAACTTGGGACATATTTCCTAGCTGACTTGGGAGATGGTACTTGGAACTGTGCCAATTAGTCATTCAAGGTAAGAACAGATGCTTTGCTTAGGAAAAGTGAAAGATGGTACGGGACTGAGGGATGGCCTCATGGTGGCAAATAAATAGAGAAAAAAGTTTGGATTCACTATTATGAAGGAAGGAAAAAAATACAGTTTCTTAATTATAGGAGTGTATTGCCTTCAATTAAGCAGGTGTGAGACAAGCAAGACTCACAATGGCACAAATAGAATTACCTTATGACCCTATTTTCTATACTCTAATTTTAATAAGCTACTATTGATTTATTTTTGCTTGCATATATATGAATGTGTGTGTGTGTGTGTGTGTGTATACACGTGTGTTTTCCTTTTCTTTACTAGAATTATCAGAACAGAACATATAGGCATTATGCCAATCACTGGAAAAATACAAATACATAAAAAAAATGTTGTGGATCAGAATCATGTGCTCCAACCTCAAGTTCTAGGTTGGTGTAAATATCACTCAGATAACCGTATATTTAGAAAAGAAGGAAGAAGATTGTTTCCCTATAGTCAACTAGATAATTGTTTATCAAAAGATGCCAGGGAGTCAAAAAATAACATCTTCCCTACATCAAATATGGCTTCTTTCTTTCTTTATTTTATTTTATTTATTTTTTTGGTATGGGGATCAAACTCAGGACTGCATTTGTGAGGCAGGCATGGCACCACTGAGCTAAATCCCAGGCCTAATTTCTTATTTCTTGGATTCCATTTTCCATTCAAAGGGCTCCAAAGGCTAATTATTTCTTGCATCCTTTTTACATTTTTTTCTGTTCAATTGCTAGCTAACTTTAGCTATACCCATCCTCATATCAGTAATGTTGCACAGTTCCTAGTGTTTTACTTACTTTTTTTCCCCCCGCTCTCTCTTTTTGGGGAGGGAGCTGCTCCAAGATAGGATATAACATGGTGGAGGGGCGATAGTTTAAGGCAGACCAAAGGAAGCAAAGCCACAGGGGAGCAAGGGAGAGGCACTCAACAGAGTCTCTCTGTCCCTTTTATTTTATTCAAACTACTTAGGGTGGTAGCACTCACACCCTCAATCCCAGTGCCCATGAGCCCTAGCATTGCAGCATGAATCAATTCCAGAAAGAAAAATCCACTTGTGATGAGACTCTGGGGGACACGTAAACATAAGCCAAAACACCTTGTCTACACACAAGGAAAGGCCACACTTACAGACTAGACCTGTTGCATGGATGTCAGATGTATCCAACTGTACTCTAAAGGGGGAAATATTCCAGGGGAAGAATCAGTTTGACTGAACTGGATATAATATTTATTAAGGAAGATGATATTTCTTAATAGATAAGGAAGAGTGAAATCCCTAGGAAAGGAAAAGTTGCCATACTAAGCATCCCACACACCTGAAGATGGAAATATTGCTGTTGTTATTATTCTGATAAAATCTCATTGTCCTTTCAATGTCAAAATTTAAAGTGTATTGGTTTGAAATGAAGCACTGGTTTATCTTCTGTGTCCCCAAACTGTTCTTCATTACAAACCAGACTACTCCTGAAGATCTGTACTTTTCCATTCAAAATGTACAGGAAAGCTGGGCATGGTGGTGCATACCTGTATCCCAGAACTCAGGAGGCTGAGGCAGAGGGATCGCTATGACTTCGTGACCAGCCTGGGATACATAGTGAGTTCCAGATTAGTCTCAACTACATAGTTAGATCCTGTCTCAAAAATGCAAACAAACAAACAAAGAAACAAAAATCCAAAATGTACAGGAAAATAAATAATACTGTTTCAAAATATCTTTTATAAGGCACTGTTCAAAAGTTTGATCATACACAGACCTCCTTGTTATGATCTAGGGAAACTTTGATTGCATCACTCCTGTCTAAACATGTTTCTCCTGTCTCTCAGTTTGTCTGAGGAAATCAAGATCAGTTTTCTTGGTTTGCTTCCTGTTTTGTTTCTCTTAAAGCACAATGTTCCTGTGGTACTATGGTCTGCTGAATCTTTCTCTTATCAATCTTCTAAAGAAAAAAAAATTAAGGATGTTTGTTTTTGCAATAATTAGGAAGGAATGCTACTTTCTGTATTCTCACAGATAGCAGGAAATGTACCCATTGGCCACAAACCTAATCACTAAACTTTGGGTTAATTAAAAGATCTATTATTTTAAATATCATTTTCTAAAAAAAAATGGCTAGTTGTGGAAACCTCAGGAAATGCACAGGAAATAACTGCCTGAGAAAATGTTAGCTGGAAAATTGGGTCATGTAACAACGTGGTTAGGCATGACTGAAACTACACCCAAACACTATTATTTGATTTCTCAGACTGTCTTTGTTTGTGGCATTAAATATTTATGAAGAAATAACTATGTCAGAATATGGATATCATGTTTTAGAAATTGCCCAATTAGGCAAAAAGCCAAGACAGACATCCAGCTAATTGACTTTTCAAGGAAAGGGGAAATAGATTTTATTCATTATTCAGGCTCTTACTACTGAGAGAATTTGCATTTAAAGATTTTAAGATCTGTTACATTAATCCACATTTTATTTTGGATATCCATTTGGTATGCAAGTTTAGAGATACTTGAAATTGTGAAAATGGAGCTTTTCACTTTTTTTCTTAAACTGTTCAGTTGATGTTTTGTATTGAAAAGATCCAAAGAAGATATGGCATTTTCTCTAATCACTCAAGCAATTCAAATGTATGCAAATTCTGTACCAGACAGATCCAGGCTTGCATTCCAGCTTTGCATCCAGAGAAGTGTGTATGAATTTGAGCATCTTTTTTTTAATCTTCACAGTGCCATATTTCACAATTGAGTATTTCTTAATTTGGAATGATTATATAAATGAGTAAATTTTATCTAGTTTTAAAATTTTTCCTAAACAACAAATAATAACTAACATAACGTAGTTTAAAGTGCCCAATTTTCAGAAACAGATGAAACAATCATATCTAACAGCACTTTTATAAGGAATAAATATAAGATTTGAATTGCTGCTGCTACATAGAATACTAAGTAATGTGAGTTAATATGACTGCTAGTGCCATTATAAATTCAACTACCATGACCACAGCTTTCAACTTTTCTGTTTGCTTCTTCATATATAAAATAAAGGAGGATAAAGTGTACTCTATCATGAGAGTTAAAGTGAAATAACTTACCACGAGAGCTCTTGGCATGTCGCTTTGCACATAAGTGCTTATGAAGGGTTAGCTGCTACTGTTATTCAGTTATGACTGTGAGCACATTATAATTGCTACCAATAAATCACTCTTGAGTCAGAGAAATTATATTCCCCATGATGTCAAAGAATTTGAGTCTAATTATAAAAACATAAAAGCGAAATATTTCAAGAGGATTTTCTTCAATCTTACTCCATTAAATTTAGCCACACATGAAGACCAAAATCATATGGCATGAAATCACCTATGCACATGGAACAAATCACAGCCTCCCTCTTCTCTGATTCCAAGGAAAAATAATGTGAATGTTATTAGGCACTGAAAAAATTATTAGAGAACAGTGGACTCAGTTGCAAAGCATATTCTTTAGTTTTTAAATTGGTACAGCGCTAGCTCAATTTACTGTTACATTTCATCCTTCTTACTAACCCCGCATGAAATCACCTATGCACATGGAACAAATCACAGCCTCCCTCTTCTCTGATTCCAAGGAAAAATAATGTGAATGTTATTAGGCACTGAAAAAATTATTAGAGAACAGTGGACTCAGTTGCAAAGCATATTCTTTAGTTTTTAAATTGGTACAGCGCTAGCTCAATTTACTGTTACATTTCATCCTTCTTACTAACCCCACTGAATGGACCTTGACACCCACAGGAAAATATTTACCCAAAGTGAAGAATAGTTTGCAGGATAAATGTCTGCTATCTGCTTTATTTCATCACTGTTTCCATCTTTTTCCTCATCATTCTATAACATCACTATTTCTTTTTAAAATGCAGATCTCTGATCTATTCTGCCCTCCCTTTTCAGCAATTTTCTGTGAGACAATTGCCTTCAGGCCACACTGACTAGAATTCTTGTACTTATCTTGGTATAGAGGGGAATGCAGACATATCCACCAGTAATTATGGAAGAGAGGGAAAGAAAGAACTAAGGAAAAATAAGATGAATATAAGGAGATACTCCCTAGAAATTTTATTATATAATATATTAAACTTTAAAAAGCTCTATTTTCCTTTTACAATTCATAGTTTCCTTTAGTGATTTTCTACTAGTGGGGCCATATTTCAGGAATGCCCAAGATCTTAATTAAATAAAAAAGGTAAAAAGTATATAATAGTAACAAAATAAATATATCTGTTTCTTTTTACAAATCTACAAAAATATATATTAGCTGTTTTTAATCGCACTCTTTTTCTTGGAAAGAACAGAAATCCATATCAAACTCAGTGAGATAAAAGGGAGATACATGCATACATGTAACCAAACCACAAGAGACCCAATGCTGGTTCGAAGAAATGAACTAGACATCGTGTCTCCAAATCTTTCTGATTCTCATGTCCTACGAAGTGCAGTATCCAAAGAACCTAGCATGCCATGTCATAGCTTTACCACAAAAGTGAAACTGAAAGATGGTTTCCATTGTCTGCATTTTTAATCCCAACAAAGTGTTCTAATTGGGCCTAACCTAAACTGAGTCATTCGTGCATGTCTATAGTATTTTGAAATTTATCAAACACTATTTTTAGAATTAATTGCACTACAAATGAATATAGCACTATATCCACTCGACTTTTTAAATTTCTTATAAATTGAAATAAACATCTTTTAAAAATTAAGTTCAAAGGTACATTTTAGCTATACAGTATAATGACAGTCATCATTGGAGATTTGTACCTTTACATTATATATCTTGATTCTTATTTTCCCCCCTTCCCCGCCCTCCCTTCAACCCCTCCACCCTTCCCTATTTACAAGGACTTGGCCAGGGATTTGGGTCAGTGCCTCACAAGCACAAGGGCTATAGTTTGATCCCTGGTATTAAAAAAAAAAATTATTTACAAGGACTTTGTTTCCATTTTTTCATTTTTTCATATTAATTCCATTCCCCTCTTTCCTTTCCCCTACCGCTCCCACTTTCTCTTCCCCTTTGAACCTTTTGTTTCCATTTCAGTTTCTCACTGAATAAAGAAAATGTTGGTGTTTTTTTACAAAAGAATTTTCATCTTTATGCAAGTGCATGCTTATATAAAATATTCACACTAGGGGAAAAACACAACTCTATATCACCTAACCTTGAACTAGGGAATGCCTATGATATAGTTGTAATTTTCATATGTAAAAAAAGTCAGTATATACAAGAATCACACTAAAATTCAGCTGTATAGTAATAGTGAATGTTTCATATAATTCTTTTTAACTTTCTTGAAATCAAATCACAGTGGTTAATTATGTAATGAGATTTGTGTGTGGTTTTGGGAAAACTCAAGAGCAAACTGTACTCAAAATGTTCATAAAAATCCAATCAGAAGTCCATTGACTAAAACCAACAAACCCATTGACTAAAATCAGCACAAGAGCTGTTTCTGTTAACAGGGCATAGCTGGGACCATGTTCATTCTGGTTAGTTACAGGATGGCAAATTAAACGTTTAAGTATAAAGGCTACTTTCTTTTCATTTGACCTTTGTATATGAGCGTCTATTAACTAATTTTAAATATGAGATCAGTATCAAATTAAATATGAGGAGCTTATTTAAATACTAGGTGAGAAGACAGTATTAACACACAGGAAGAACTGACAAGAATTTTTTAAACTATTGTGGAAGTGAGGCAGACGAGGAGGCCAGGGAGCTCCCGGCTGTGACAAGCACAGCATAGTTCTAGATTTTGATTAATCATGATAACTACATATTCTTGAGAACTGAATTAAATGTCTCACCCTTATTGTAGGCAAACTATAAAACTATATTCATTGACAGTAGCTATTCAGCAATTTCATTTTGCTTTTTTTAAAAAAATAAATTTTGTGCCATCAAGTGCTCTCCAAGTTTTTCCTGGAGATATGTTACAGATAACTTACCTAAAGAAACCTCTTGTTAAATACTGAAATACTTGTTAAATACTGAAATTCTTGTTAAATACTGAAAATAGAAAGAAACCTAAAATAATGAAGGTAACTACTTCCCCAGTCTCCTACAGGGGAGGAAACAGATTGGCAAAGTGTGTTTATTTAAATTACTAAATTACTTTTATAGCAACTTGAGGGTTGGGAAGTACTTATTTACAAAGTTGTAATAGAATGTCTTTAGCAGGAAATCTTAAATAACAGCAAAACCGCTTCAGGTCCTTGGCTGGAATTTTGAACCGTGAACATTAGCAAGAAAATAATATACCATTATTTCATTGATATAGTTTTGTGATAAATAAACAGAAATAAAGGAAGAAAGCAGTATGTGCCCCCTTGCTTTTGATACTGAATTTCCTTGGCAAGGAAGAAAATGAATAGGAAAACGTAATAATTTGCCTTGAAAGCAAAACAATCAAGATAGTTTGAAACATTTTTTAAAACTAATCTTTAACACTAAAGATCTATTGACCCCAGAAAGGGGTGGACTGAAAGAGACACGAAGCACTTTTTTTTCTTCCTTGAGCTTTTTTTAGTCTCTAAGTTCTGTGGAATTAGATTTATGAAATGAAAAATTCCTGCTCACCCAATTCACAGACAATCATGTGCAAGAACTACTGTGTTCTGCTATTTGCCATAATATGTAGCTCAGATGTAGCCAGAAAAATCCCACTACACACAGAAGATTCAATATAAAAAGAAACAGATTTCTCCACATTCCTCCCATGTGCTTGTACACAGACACACAGGAAAATAATATATGCGTATTTGTGCACACATTGGTGATTTGCTTTTATCTTATACTTTTGCTTTCTCTTTTGTTATCCCCAAACCATTTAATTTACTTTACTTGTATAAGTGACACTGTGAAATGGGAAGAAAAGGGCTAAAGGGATAGGGAAAGTGGGATGCATAGGGGAAGGGTAATAAGGGAAAAGAAAAAAATGTGAGAAAATGAAAAGATGGAAATAAAGTGTTTGTAAATGGGGAGGGGAGGAGGGGGTGAAGGGAGGGCAGGGACAAGGGGAAAAAATGAGAATCAAGACCTGTCCTGTAGAGGTACAAGATCCCAATGATGAATGTAACTGTACTGTATACCTAAAATGTACCAATAAACTCAATTTAAAAAAATAATAATTTACTTTACTTTTGAAGTAATCCCCATAGAAACTTCTCCCTTTCTGCCCTAATTATTTTTCCACCCCACAACAATAAGAAGCAGGCTGTTACCTGACCAATTAGGCAAATAATTATTTATCTTAATTTAATGATTGTGATAAAAATTTATTTTGTTTAATACTTGTTTCTGTTTTTTTGATACTGGGGACCCAACTCAGAATCATACTACACATTCTAGGCAGGTGGAGGCACCACTGAGCTAAGTCCCCAGCCCTAAATACTGGGTTTTAATACTCTTAATTACCTTTATTGAGTATTTGGTTGCTCAGGAGTGTGTAATTTGGTTTGAAGCTATATACATATGCTCTATTTTGCAACACAATAAACTCTTGGAGGAGAAAACACTATTAATTGACATATGAAAGACAATTGATAAGACTTTCCACACATCTACTTAACCTAGAACAATATTAGGGTAGTAGAAAAATGAATTTAGAAAAAGAAAGTCATATTCAAGAAGTGGTGGAAATCTATGGCAGATATTTAAATTTCAGAACATATATTACAGTCAGTAACCTCAAAATACTCCCTCTTTTTTAAAACATACTTATCACATCATTCTTGCCATTTTCAGAAGCAGTTCTGAAAGTCGTCCTTTATGAATGTCTTTTACAAGATGTCTTCGATACTGTAATGAATGCTACTGAGCCTTATCTAATGGAAAGACCGGATCACAAAAGCAATACAGTATGACCTCATGAACCTTACTCGTTGGATCTAGCATCATGGAACGTTTAGTTCTTTGGCAAAATCAAAATGCCCATGAAAGCTAAATGTTATTGAAGGAATCATAACATCAAGGCAGTCACCTGTTGGCCCTTTCCTGCTCAACACATGCAGCTAAGGTGAGACTCACTTACTGTAAAGGGAAAAGCCTGTTACGGGTAAGGTACAGAGTTGAAATATTCTCAATTTCTCATTCCTTTTGCTTAGTTCAAATTATTTATTTACATATTCCTATATGTGACTCTCAGAATTATTTGGGGGCCCATAGTTCAACTCTAATGCATTTTAAATTAAGTATCAGAATACTATCCTACTGGAAGTAAAATCTATCTTTGATGATGCATTATGGGTCATAGTGCCAGGCACATAACTAAAAAGTACATAATTTTCTGCTGCTTGAATTTGGAAGTCCTCATTCTAAAACACTTCCTTTTAAAATGCTCCCATCTTTGACCTTAGAAAACTTAGAATTAACATCGATTTATAAAAAAATTTTTGTTTAAATGTTTCTTGATTTATTTGTCTTCTCCAGTTAACCTGATTTGCTAATCTATAACTTTAATTGGACTACATTAAAAAACAACAACAAAAAAAAACATGCCTTTTGCTTTCTTTCTATTAAAGAGGAGAATGGAACAAATTTGACCTCAATCTCCTGAAAGCAGAGTACAAATGCTACCCTTCAACCTCTAAAAGAAACATCAAAATAAAATAATAGGGATCTTTTCTGTAGAAGGTGATTAAAAATCCTATTCAATTTATCATAAAGAAAAAAATTAAAATTAAAAATAGTCTAGACATCCAAGGACACATTTTTTTCAAGAAAGCATGGTATCCAGACTTTCAGGATTCTGTGAGGGTACTGTCTCTGATGATCCAATAGCTCTCTTGACTTTACTGGATGATAACTAGCAACCAAATATTGATATTCTCGTCTAGAGGGAGTGCTTTTCCAAGTTGCTTTAGTGTATAATGTGCTAGGCCTTGCTCAGGTGCCCTCCTGTGGCTTCGGAGGACAAGGTTTTGTTTTACTCCCAACTGAACAACTTGGAATGTTTTCCAGAAGAAATAGGCATTCTGTTACCTAAATAAAGGAAAGCAAAGCAAAGAATTAAAATGAGAGGAAAGGAAAAGGATAAAGAAAAAAAGCATTAGTGTATTTTATACAGTCAGATCCCAAAATACTGGAGTTTCAGCACTCTACCTCTGTCAAACTTTGAGGCAGCTCCTTCTCTTTCCAAAGTTACAAGGGCACTTCTCTAAAATTTTGCTTTAAAAATGTGTTTTTTTTTAATACCTTGAGAGAAATAGGGGTGAATGGGGTGAAACATCCCTTTGCTTAAGAACTAATTGTACTCCAAATGCATTTTCCAGGAAGGATAATCAGCACTGTACACAGAAATTACATTTGTTAGCATTTCTGACTGAGAAAATAACAATTAACTTCACTCTTCTGCTCATTAAGAACAAAACTTTATTCTACATTATGTTAACTCACTTAATTATTTACAACTCTCCGATGGTGTAGGTATTGTTATTCTCATTTTATAAATGAAAATACTGAGTAGTTGAAGAATTTAATAATTAGCTGCAGACGTATATTTTTGTTTAAATTATGTCAGCCAAGAGTTCATGTAGTTGTATGCCCCCCCCGGGGGGGGGAGAGTTGGAGTTTGTTTTTCTGGAAAATAGGAGTTAATTAAACAGAATAACTAATATGTATAGACAATAATTTCTTCTTTTTCAAGACCTAAACTGCACAATCTTGAAAATCTATGAAAAAGAAAAATAGATTTGTTTTCATTCATTATCACTCAGCAGAATATTCAAAGCTAAGTTGACAAAAATTCTCATTTAAAATAGTTAATGTTCAAACAAAAATTAAATTCAATAAATATAGGCTGGTATCATTTTAACATCTCTCTGATTACTTAAAGGGCTCTCAGACATTTCTTTTGGGAATTTTGAAGTTGTAAACTCGTGGTTTTCTTCTTGTGCCTCAATTCCTAAACGAAACCACATGGAGAGAGAAATGACTTCACATGGCTAGTGCAAAATACCAAATCATTTTCTCTCTGCAGTATGGTAATGGAGTCCATCTGAATTATCTTAATATAAAAGGCCCTGGAGAACACTGCAGGTAACATAAACTTAAGTGAAAAGGGACTTCATAGCGAGGAGAGGAGTGTGTCTCACAAACCTGATGTCTAGAATTAAATCGAGTCTCAGAAACAACTGAAAACAATGCTGCATGTACCATTAGGGTATTTGTTGTGTGTTTTGCTTTTTAAAAAGAATTTCTGAACTAAAAAAAAAAATCTGAACAGTATTTCCTGCCGTCTAAGCCAGCATAGTAGAAGATATAAAATGATACACAAACCCAAATTTATATCTTCTTCTGAACCATACCTGGAATCTCTCTCCTGGATTCCAAACTGTCATAGAAACTTGGGTCAGCTTGATCATTTGCTTACTACTATCCAATAGGTTGTCTTTGGGGAAAGGACTGCAGTTGGCTCAGGTCTGATCAACAACCAAGTTTGGAGCTAGAACAGAATAATACATAGGGGTGGGAATGAAGTGGTTCTTGGAATAAGAGGATTCAGTTAAAAGAGTTCATCCACGGTACCAAACCTGCATTTAAAGTCATTAAAGTGAATTTTCCTCACTTTACTGAAGGAGACTCAAGTTATTTTCCAGTAGTTATAAAGATGGTACATTTTCTGAAGATTTTAAAAGACACAGACAGATTTTAACTCCAGTAACATATACTGTCATAGATGCCCTTGGTGAAATCTACAGAGGAATACAAAGAACGTGTTTTAATTAACACAAAAAATTACAGTAAATCATCTGAGTACCTGATCTGTATTTGTTCGCATCCAACCTACACCAGTTACTGAGTAGGAAAAAATTAACGTTTTTTCCTGTTTCTAACCACAGGAAAAAAGTAACAATGAAACAACTGTTAAACAAACAGCAGGAGGAAAAAGAAGATAAGGAGAAAGAGGAAAACAAGAAGGAAAAGGAAGAGGAAGTAAGAAAAAAAGGAGAAAAAGAAGGAAATATTCTGATGCAATTTATGCATAGTTGTATGATGTGTTGACAGACATAATTTTTAATATATTGCATTTTTCTCAACCTGGACAGCTATGCCAGTTGGTGTTTATCACCTAAGGGATTAAAAATGAAATTGAAGAAAGACAGTTATGATGTCGGGAATATAAATGAGTACAAGAAACCAGTATGAAGCTTCCTCAGAAATCTAAAAATAGAAATCCCATTTGACCAAACTATTCCCCTTCTACCTATCATCGCAAAAAATGTTAAAGAAAGACATCATATTACAGTAAAACATGCATATGCATGTTTATACAAGTACAATTCATACTATCTAAATCTTGGAAGTGGCCTATATGTCCATCAATAATTGAAGGGATAAAAATATGTGATGTGATATTTACACAGAGTGGAGTGCTATTCTGACATAAAAAGGATAGACAAGTCAGTTGTAGGAAAATTTATGCACTTTGAGATCATAATATTGAATGAAATAAATCAGACACACAAGTTTAAATATCACGTTTTCTCTTACATGAGAAACCCAAAATGCAAATAAATAGCAAAACTAAAGAATGATGATAGGATGTAAGAAGATAAATCTTTGTCAGATGTGAAAAGAATCAAGAGATTGTGGGATCGGATAAAGAATGAGAGATGAAAAAGAATTGAGATGTGTTAGTACATGTACCGATGCCACACAAGGAATATAATCATTATTACTACAAACATGTATTAATAAAAAATAAAAACTGAAACAATAAAGCTAAAGATTAATATTTTTATGAAGAGAAATATGGAAGTGAAAAGTTTTAGTATTTTGTTATCAATTTCAATTCCTTTGTTTTGAGAAATAATATGCTGTTTCTAAAAGACATGGGGGCAAAAAGTATAGACTTAAAATAATACAAACTATTTTTTTTGTGTTCTCCCAATCTAACCTCTGCTACAGCCAGGCTGATGGAGAACTGACAAAGGAAAAACATTATCTTATGCCCTTCTCTACATCTTCCAGCTAACTCAAGAGGTAGGATGGAGAATATTGGAACCACCACGTTAATATGTGAGCTCTAAAAAGAAGTAGTACTGTCAAAATCATTTTCAGGGTAGAGGATTGGAGGATCATCCCGTCTGGATTTTCTTGAACTCTTTGGACCTTAAAAAAATCACATATTCACATGCCCAAGGTGGAAATGGCTGAAAGAATCCAGTTTTGGAGAACCCTTAGTGTCAGATTTTAGCCACCTTTCTTCTGAAATAGTAAAGAAACAATCTGGTTGCGCTGACCACTGGAAGTAGAATGAGAATTTGTCAGGTGATGCTGGTGTATATAATAAATGACTTGGAGGGATTTATATTCCACCTTTCATCTCTGCTATCAATACTTTAGATTCCTGTTGTCTGAGGATTTCAATATCATAACTAGTAACAGTTTTGGGCGAGAGTGGAGTAACTTCAGACTGACAAAACTTTGATTTTTAATAACAAAGTTTTGAACCAATTTTGAAGATGGGACAGCGGCTTGAAATAGAGATAAAGTTATAACAAATGTAGAAAATTCCATTTCTTGACTACTTATATTTATATAATGAAATCCATAATCATTACATATTCACCAGAAGAACTGAGAAAATAATGCACATTAACTCCTTTTCACTTATTTTTACCCAATAAAGTGTGTTCTCTAACTTCAAAGTTAAAAATAATTATTAAAAAATGATTCCCATGCTCATTAATTTTTTCCCCTTTCTCTGTCTTAAAGCTGTAAGAACAAGCTCCTGGACATTATAATTGTGTGGCTATACATTCAAATGGAATTATACCCTTTGTTAGAATTTTTGTTTGCTAATCTGAGACTTAATTCTATGTGGTGTACTATATATAAATTCTGCTTTTTTTCCCTTGGTTCCCCTGAACTTCTACAACCTAACATCCCCAAATTGAAACCTTCTTGAATGCTAGTCCTTAGTTTGCCAGTGACAAAAATGAATCCATTAAATATACCTCCACAGAGGCTATATGCATACGATACACAGGCCTTAATATAAATCTTGAGGTCAGGGCCTGCAGCATCCTATCTGTAAAGCCTTACACTTGGTATGCTGTAGTACTTAGTCTTTAATCCAAGGAAACACAACTAAATTAGCAAAAATGATTTTTCTCTCTCTCTCTGCTTTCTTTTGTTTCTCATGGATTTGGTGGATTTATAACTAGAAAACTATCTCCCTAATTTCTCATTCATAGGAAAATGGATGCATATTGAGGATACACTACAATGTGAAATAAATAAATCACACATGTATAAATACCAAATAGTTTCTCTGGTGTGGAAAAACTATAATGGTACATAAGATTCTAATGATATAATTGACAATGTGAAATAGGAAGAAAAGGGCTAAAGGTGTAGGGGAAGAGGGAAGGGTAGGGGAAAGGTAATAAGGGAAAAGAAAAAAACACGAGAAAATTTAAAAAATGGAAATAAAGTATTTGTAAATAGGGAAGGGAGGAGGGTGTGAAGGCAGGGCAGGGACAAAGGGAAAAAATGAGAACCAAGACCTGTCATGTAAAGGCACAAGGTCCCAATAATGAATGTAACTGTACTGTATAACTAAAATGTACCAATAAACTTAATAAGGAAAAAAAAGAAAACTATAACCCTAGAGACAGATAAGGAATCATTCAAGGTGTAATGTCAACAGCTTCTCTGACTCAGTAAGTAACAGCAAGGGAGGATGGCAAAGCTGGGTAATTCAAGAGAATAAAACTTGTCATGGCTTTACAGGATCAGTCTGTCATTTCCGGGTGGGAAGAAAAAATATTCATTACAACTAAGTGAGAGATCATATTATGCTAAGAATCTCTCTCTTCCACACTACCTTTTAGATTTCCATCTTGTTTATTTGAACTCTGTCTTAATGGATTAGAAGAGCAGTGTCATCTAGAAGACACCTGAAAATAACTTTCCCAGCCTGGAACTTCTATTCATAGTTGTCATTAGATTGCTACGCTTTACCTTTATCAAGTGTCTAAAAACAAAAGGGACAAAGAAGCCAACAGCACATATGCTAAAGGTGTTGATTTATAAATAATAGTTTTCTCAACAGTGTCAACTCCACATGAATACAGATATATGTAGACTTCTCCTATGTAGCCACACTGCTATAATTTTATATTTACACCTTTAGCCTTGTCTTATTTCCAAAATGATTTAGCATGACATCTGGAATATATAAAATATTTTAAATTAATATTTTAGAAAACAGAAAAAGAAGTTAGAAATGAGGCTAAATTTAAAAGTATACCATATAATATATAGTCTTATGACGAAGCACAATTTTTGTGCTACATTTATTACAGAACAAGGAGAAAGGGACATCTGATGTGTTAGTTACGCCTTATCAGTCAAGATGTTTGTAAATTCATAAAAATTATTTCGAAGAAACAATAAGAAAGTCAGTGGAGAGAAAATGGAAAACAGCTCTCAGCCTTAGGTACAATACTAGATAAATAGTAGGTTTCTTGAGGGCTGGGGATTTAGCTCAGTGGTGCCACCACCTGCCTTGTAATCACAAGGTCCTGAGTTCAATCCTGGTATCAAAAAACAAAAACAAAATAACAACAACAACAACACAATAGTAGGTTTCTTTTTTGTTTGTTTTTGTTTTTGTTTTTTGAGACAGGGTCTCACTATGTAATTGAGACTGAACTGGAACTCACCATGTAGCCCAGGCTGGTCTCGAACTTACAGTAATCCTCCTGCCTCAGCCTCCCAAGTGCTGGAATTACAGGCTTGTGCCAACACGCCCAGCAGTAGTAGGTTTCTTGATATAGCCTTACTGGTCAACAGAACAACTGGATATATGATTATTGTCTTCAGCATTATTTTGGATCATCTGTGTTTGTAGAGGCTTTTTTTAAAAAAAAAAACCTTCAAAGCAAACATTTTTCTTGGTTATATTTATCAAATTTGGCAGAGACAGAGTTATTGCTATGGATGTTTGATGACAGTGGAATGTAAAGGCAGACCCTGAGTAATAGTGTTCTTCCTATCTTGCACTTTTGAATTTTCTCCTGTGGAAATTTATGTGCACTTTTACTGATAGAGAGTGAAACAGGTGATACTTAACCTTAAATTGTAACAGGAAAAACTGGAAAACCACAGATAGTTGAGAATGTACCTCTAACTCTGTCAAACTGGTACATGACTTTGGACTGTGATAGGGTCCTACCATGTTAACCTGGTCAGGAAACCTTTACCATCCTATCAGAGAACTGATTTTAGAAAGTTATAAAAATTTGCATTTCTACAGTTTCAGAAAAATTGATGTGCTTCTTTGTTTTCTTGAAATATGTGTATATGAGTAGGCCAACTTTATTGAATTTCTAACCTTGTTAACTAAATTTGATCTAATAATATCTATTTTATTGATTCAAACAATAAAAAAAATCATATAATAATAAACAAGAGACTCTTGGCACCATTGGGGATTAGACCTTAATCCTGTCCCACCCAATTTGCGGATGGGCTACACTTAATGACTTATTTCCAGAGAGTAGTGACTGGAAAGGGGGAAATAGTGTAGAAACTTACAAGCACTGCCTTAAATAACAGATATAGGTTAATATCACTAGTGACATCACATAGATATCAAGTAGTCCCTGATATTTGGTGACAAAATGTATATCTCACATGTGATCTTCCTCCACAAATCTATAATTCCACTCTAATCATGAGGACATCAAGCTCTGATTTTGGAAACATTCTACAGGATACCTGGCCAATGCTCAGGACTATTAAGATCATGGAAAACAAAGAAAAATTGGGAAACTGGTACAGACCAGTGTAGACGAAGGAGACATAATAACTAAATGCAAATAAGATCTCTACATCCTGAAACAGAAAGAGAATATCATTTTAAAAACTAATGATATCCAAATAATATATGGGGTTTAGTTAATAATAATGTATCATGGTCGAGTCCTTGGTTTGACAAATGCACTAAGGCAATACAGCATGTTAACAGTCACAAACAGGGTGAGGGGCCTATAGGGTATTATCTTTGAAATTTTTCTTTAGATCGAAAATTAATCCAAGAAGCTCATTTTGAGAGATTCTTGAAGTATGTATGATTAAACAGTTTTGTTTTCTAGTTACTTTGGCTACCAATAACACTTTTAAACTCAAGAAGAAAAATTAATAGGAAGAGGAATAGAAAATTTTAATTAGGGGGTGAAGGGAGGGCAAGGACAAGGAGATAAAATGAGAACCAAGACCTGTCATGTAAAGGTACAAGATCCCAATGATGAATGTAACAGTACTGTGTACCTAAAGTGTATCAATAAACTCAATTTTAAAAATTTAATTAAGTATAAATTAGCTAAGAAATACAACAAAGCATACAAATCAGGCCAAAGAAATCACTGGATCACAATAAACTTTTAAAAATTGACTTTCTGTATTCTGCATAATGATGAATTCGTATTCTTTTATAGTTCTTCAGAGATGTGCATTCTTCTTATATTTCCTCCTCTGTAATGTGACTTTCTTCCTAATATTAACCACATATATTTATCCCAGTAATTCATATTTCCCTGAGTCTTCTTTTGGTAAGTTCAAAGGGGATTTTTTTTCACTCCCAAATTAAACTGAGGTCTTCTTCTTCTTCTTCTCTTCTTCTTCTTCTTCTTCTTCTTCTTCTTCTTCTTCTTCTTCTGCTTCTGCTTCTGCTTCTGCTTCTTCTTCTGCTTCTGCTTCTGCTTCTGCTTCTGCTTCTGCTTCTGCTTCTGCTTCTGCTTCTTTCTTCTTCCTTCTTCTTCTTCTTCTTCTTCTTCTTCTTCTTCTTCTTCTTCTTCTTCTTCTTCTTCTTTTTCTTCTTCTTCTTTCTTCCTCTTCCTCTTCCTCTTCTTTTTCTTCTTCTTCCATGTTTATCTTGTTTTAATCACCTTGTCTTTACCATGAAAAACAACAAGTGCTGTCTGATGTTCTGCTATATCAAACTAGTAGGCAAAGTAAGGAAGCTGGTGGCCAGCTGGATAAAAAGAGCAAAGATTAATGTCCAGTTAAAGGAATGGCAGACACAGGTCTCTAGGAAATTCTTCCACGTCCTAGTGCTGTTGGCATAGTCATGGAAAAGAAATGGATTCTACTTATTTTTCACAGTATACTATCATTCATTGGAAACAAAGCTAATGGTCATAGTGTGGATCTGTTGGTGAAAATTGAAACAGAATGAAAGATTGAAGAATTAAATTAGGGAGAAATTCATGCTATATTTTCTGCAACAATATGGATGCAGGAGATTTATTTAATGAATGAACTACAAACATTTTTCTCTAAAGAGAATAAAAAATAGATGTCTGAAATTTGAATTAACATTAACATAGTTCATTTATTTAGCATATTTTACCCCTAGGATGTGAAGAATACTACTAGACTAGATTGCTGGAAGAAAGGATGTATAATGTTTAGAAACCTACTGAGGGAGATGATATCTCTATCATGAGAAATTAAGTAATGTAAATGTCTATAAAAACAAACACATTTTCATTTTTACAAAGCTTATTGATCTGATGATACTTCTAAGAAAATATTTCTTGATCATTTATTTGAAGTGTTTTTACAGTGTTTTAATAGTATGAATTCTTAGTGGGAATGTATCATCTATTCATTTTTTTTTTTTTTGGTACTGGGGATTGAACTAGGGTCCTTGCGCTTGCAAGGCAGGCCACCAAACCGCTGAGCTAAAGCCCCAGCCCATCTATTCATTTCTAACAGTGGACAAAACTACCATCAAGGAAATATATAGTATAAAATTACGAGGAAATAAACAAGATAAAGATGAAAAGCAAAAGAAGGTTTACATTCCTTAGGCTCTTTTCAAGTTAAAAAAATCTATTTTTTAAGAGTAAAAAATAATTTTCATTAAATATTTGGGTATTGCTACAACACCATTTACTATCAAAGGTGATATCCTTCAGCTACACCCAAAAAAGGTTGATTTGATTTTGTTCAGTGCTGCATAATATCAAGTTCTCGCTCTTTCTATAGGTAAATGAGAAGTGTTGATGCTCTACAACTATTTCTACAAAAGAACAATCCAATTTGTTCTGAGCTTGCGTGTACATTTTTTCATACTGATGATGTATCAAGTTTTGTTGAAAAGTTTTATTGTCACGCTGGGTGGGAAAGGCAGCTGCCTAGCCAACAGGCAGGAAACCCCATTGCAGAACACCATGCCCCAGACCTTAGTTTCAGGAAGTCCGAGTATGCCACCCTCAGTTCCAGGAAATATCTGCACCACTGCCCATTCTGAGGCACAAGGCTACAATATCTCTGAATTCAGACTCATAAAGGCAGTAGCTCCTCAGAATGACATCTAGTAATCACCTCCAAAGACTGGCAACCACCTTCTCCTTAACCTCACACTTGAAAATCTTGTTTCTCCCTTCACACTGTGCTGACTTCTTTCTTGGACTCAGCCCACTTATGCCTGAGTATGAAATAAACAACCTCATTGCTCACACAAAGCCTGCCTGGGTGGTCTCTCTTCCTGTACCTTGGATACACTTATCTAACTAATCCTGTAATGAATCAAGCAAAACATGCTGTGGAAAGTTGCAACCAGTTTTGTTCTTGTGAAGATTTAACAACCAGGTTTCAAAAAAAACTTGTACATGCATGTATGTATGTATATCTACATCAGCTTGTGATGAGTATTAATTTTATAGTGTGTGTGATTTAGCAGGTTCAGTCCATGAACTGTTCCCCCTTATGCTATAGCATATGTCCTAATAAAGCTTCCTTCTATATAATACTTTCTTACCTTTTTGTGATTTCAATCATAAAAGAGCATGGTGAGCTGTTACACTAAAAGCTAGTAGCACCAAAGGACACTGGGACCAAAAGCAGCCAGGACTGATAGTACTGAAAGTGAATTACAGGGCCAGGGATTTAGCTGAGTGGTTTCACTGCCTGCCTCAAAAGCAAAATGTCCCGAGTTGGATCACTGGTGAAAAAAATAAAGTGAATTACTGAGAGCCAGAGATAGTAACACTGAAGAGAACAATAAAAAGCAGTGAAGAGTAGCTGAGATCTGTTGGTAGATGCTTGCTTGGAGCAGGAAGGAGGATTCTTAATACAAAATGAGATGATAACCACAAGCATTCAAAGCCCACAACTGTTAACTCTAAAAGAGCTATACTTTTCCAATTTGTGATTTCTATACAAATTTAGCAATAACCCCCAGTTGATTGGTACCATCTTGGAAGCCAATATAGAAGGCTCTGAAGAGGGCAGAAAACAGTAACAGTTGGCAGCAGTTGAGCTCCAAAACTAGCTCATTTCATTTCTGTCCTACATGCAGCTAATGACCCACGCTACCTAGTGACAGTTTCATCTTGGATACAGTAGAGGTTGTTGTCAGTTCTGTGTATCACACAAAAATGGTTTTGAATAAATTCCCAAAGTTCATTCTGATTGGAAAAATTTAGAACTTGTGTTCGTCACTGAAGCTAGTACTCCGAAGTAACAGACGCAACTGTTCCAAATTCCTAAGGAATGATCTCAGTGCCACTCTATTATGTGTTTGTCCCATCATTGTCTCAATCACTTTTAAAACTTAGCTTAATTACTGTCTCACTAACTTTTTAATCTCGACTCTGATTCAGATTGTCCTGAGGATGTTCCAAGAAATGCATATTTGTATACTGATGCTGTACTTGTCTTTTATATCAGCTCTCCCTTCTTAGTGTCTTATGGGAGGGAGCCTTCCACAGTAACGAGATTATATTGTGTTGATCAGTTTTGCTCCCCATAACATATCACAAACATAGTTTGATGAAAGAATGAATGAATGAATGAATGAATGAGTGGATTAGAAGGAGTGCCCTGGAATTGTAAAGGATAGAGTACATAGTAGAGTCACAGACTGAATTACAGCTTTTGCTGATGGAAAACCCATCCTTGTTAAATGCGCTGTTGTAAGAGACCATCTCAAATGTCACCTGGAAAAATAAAAAGCCAGCACAGTGAATAGTTCTAAAACTTGATATTTTTTTCTATAATAAATAACACTGGATGGCAAATAATTCAGTTTATTAAAAATGCATGTAAAGCGACCATCACTGGGAGGTGACTTATTTTAAAAAAGGTTAAAGACTTTTATCAAAATCTATAAAGGGTAATAAACAGGCCAAGTTATCTTAATATCATTTGATTTTTGAATTTAATTAAATGAATATAATAAACCCAACAAAATAAAAAGTTTCATAGTTTATTAATTTGTTCATATTTTATCTTAATGGATGCATATTTCTTGTGTTTTCTACTTATCACAAAATAGGAAATATTTTCAAGACATCAGAAATCAAGCTATTGGTAGGAAATCTTGTGTGCTTTCTGTTTCCTTGGAGATTAGGATTCTTATTTTAAATATTTGAATAATGCTAAGACAAGAGAATAGTTTTGACATTTTAAATGACATTTATTTTTCTAATATCTAAGCAATTTAATGGAGACATTGTAGGAAATTTATTTTTAATTCTAAATGTCTTGTTTTCATTCTCCTAAATTCTGATATTTCCCTTGATATTCTGTTTATTATAGCTTCCAAATGTTATCAAGGAAAACAAAGGAGAACATTAACATAATAAATCTTTTTTCTTTCAGATTACTAGTATATTCTCATATACCCTTTCCCCGTGATATTAACAAATATATTTATAATATTCTTTTTATTGAACACTTTGTTTTACTATATTTGTTTTTTTCTTTGCCAGTAAGGACACATGATAAAATAGTTTAGGTGTTATTTGCCACTTTAAAAATATGACCCTCAGAGATAACATGTAAAGCTATGACCCATGTTTCCTGTAATTTTAAAGTTCTAGGTAACTATACAGATAGAAAATTTTATAAGACTATTTCATTGTATAGATGAACAAATGGAGACGGATGGGTGAACTAATTCTCAAATTACTTTATGATCACTAGGCATGTTCACAGCAGGAAAAGAACTGATCTGAAACTCTCAGGCCATTGGTTCAGTGTATTTCTCGCTTTGCTTAATATCTGACAACACATGCACTCATGTGTGTACATATTCCATATACACATTTTGGTGCAACACTGTGTATACCGGGACTTAAAAAAGTATTAAGAGGAATCCAAAAATGCAGCAGAATACATGCTTTGTTATGCATTTGACATTTGATATGAGTTGATTCTGTTCATGTCATGGAAACTTCAACCAGTGATAAATACCAATCATATCTTACTTTCACTTTTTGAGGAAGAGTTGGGGTTATTTATTTATTGAAATTTTTATTTTATCTGTACATTTCATCTGCAGTACATGCAGTTTACAGTCATCCTGAGGGGCCAGGTACATGTACATCCTGCAGTTTATGTCTTCTTTTAAACTTCCTCCCCTTCGCTCCTCCCTTTTTCCCTCCTCCTCTAATTACCTTATCCCTGTTTTTATTCTTGTTGATGTTACTGATCTTAGCTCATGTTATGGCATCTAAATTTTACGTTAGTTGAGGTTATTAGATTCCTGTATATGGCACATCTTTATTCTACTTATTTCCCCTTCCCCTTATCCTTACCCCTCACCTTGTTCCCTTGGTCCACTTCCCTATTGTAAGACATCCATCCCCTCGTCCCCATCTATTCTTCCTTTAGGATTCTGTTTATTTCTACTTTGCCTCACTCAAATGAGAACTATGATATGGTAATTAAGTTTGTGCTTCTGGTTTATTTCACTCAACATTGAATTTATCAAGTGAATCCATTTCCCTACAAATGTTTCAAATTTGTTATTCTGTATAGCCAAGTAGTATTCCTTTGTATATATATATGCCACATTTTCTTAATCTGGTTGTCTGTTGATGTGTATACAGGCTACTTTCAGGACTATTACAAATTGTGCTGCTGTATTGATATGCATGTATTACTCTAGTATGAGGTCTGACGATGTTTGCTGAAGACACCTAGAAAGAGGATAGCTGGGTCATATGGAATTTCTAATTTTAGATCTTTGGGAAAATCTCCATACTTCCATAATGGTTATACTAATTTAGATTCTCAGACAAAATGAAGGAGGTCATCACAGCTACACTAGCATTTGTTATTATTTGATTTCTTCATGATTGCCATTCTTTCCAGGGTAAAATAGGATCTTAGTGTGGTTTTAATTTGCATTTCTCTAATAGCCAGAGAAGTTGATCTTCTCCTCTATTTGTTGACCATTCGTATTTCTTCCTCTAGGAAGTATCTGTTCATTTCTACTGCCCATTTCTTGACTGGGTCTTTAATTTTAGGTACTTTAATTTTTTAGATAGATAGATAGATAATTACTTCTCTGTCTGAGGAGTAACTGGCCAAATTTTTTTCCTGCTCTGTAGATTTCTCTTCATTTTACTGATTGATTCCTTTTTTGTACAGAGGTTTTTCAGTATGATATGATCCCACTTTGTTGATCTTCCTGTTATTTCTTGTGCAATTGAGGTTCTGTTTATAAAATCCTTTCCTGCACTTAGGTCTTCAAGCATTTTACCTGTTTTATCTTCCAAAATGTTTATTGCTTCTATTTTGATCCATTTTTATTTTAATTTAGTGTATGGTGTGAAATAAAGGTTCAATTTCATTCTTTTGCACACAAATAACCAGTTTTCCCAGCACCTCTTGTTGAATAAGCCCTCTTTCCTCCAACACATGCTTTGGCCCATTTGTCAAAGATCAAATAGCTGAATGTGTCTGGGAGGTTTCTCTAACTTCTACTCTGTTCCACTGATCCACATGTCTTATTTGTTCCAGTGTCAGACTGCTTTCATCACTGTCGCTTTGTCCTGTAGCTTAAAGTCAGGTATTGCAAGCCCCGGTGTTTACTTTTGTTGCACAAGATTGCTTTTACTATTCTGGTTCTCTTCTAGTTCCCCATGAATGTTAGGATTAGTTTCCTTCCATTTTGACAATGTTAGTTCTGTCCTATCCAGGAGCAGGGGACATCTTTCTATTTTCTGGTGTCCTCTTCAGTCTCATTTTCTAGAGTACTACAGTGTTCTTTGTAGAGATCTTTCATGTCCTTTGTTAATTTTTTTGATATTTCATTTTTCTTGAAGCTATTGTGAATTATGTTGTTTTCACAATTTTCTTCTCATTTAGTTAATTATAGGTGTATACAAATGCTAATGGTTTTTGTGTGTTGATCTCATTACATTGCTGCTACATTGCTACATTGCTGAAATTGGTTATTCTGAGTGGAGTTCTTTGGGTCTTTATGTAGAATATCATCCCATTTACATTTGCTTGATTACTCTAGCTAGTAGATGTTTCAGGTACTATGTTGAATAGAAGGAGTGGTATTGGACATTTTTCTCGTTTCTGATTTTAGTGTGAATGGTTTTAGTTTTTCCACATTTAGTTTTATGATGCCTATTGGTTTATCATAAATAGATTTATCATTTTCAGGTATAATATTTATACACCTGTTTTGTTCAGGATTTTTATAATGAAGGGGTTTTCGATTTTGTCAAAAGTCTTTTCTGCATCTATTGATATGATCATATTTTTTTTACTTTGCCTCTCTTTATGTGATATGTTACATTTATTGATTTATGTATGTTCAACCATCCTTGCATTCCTGGGATAAACCTATTTGATGATGATGTGTGATCTATTTGATGATGTGCTACATTTTATTTGCTATCTACTTGAAGGTTTTTGCATCTGTGTTCATAAAGGAGATTAGCCTATACTTTTCTTTTTTAGTTGGTTCTTTGTCCAGTTCGGGCATCAGGATGATACTGGCTTCCATAAAAGAATTTGAAAGCATTCCATCTCTTTTAGTTTCTTTCAGCAGCTTGAGGATTATAGTTAATATAGCATCCTTACAAGTTTTATAGAATTTAACAGTGAATCCATCAGGTTCCAGGCTTTTTATACTGGATAGGTTCTTTATTTCTGTCTTGATTTCATTACTTGTTATTGGGCAGGTAAGCATATTTATGTCTTTTGGGGTTACTTTTGTTTATTTGTGTGCATTTGGTTTTTCATGTCCATTACTTCAAAATTTACTAATTTATTGAAATATAATTTTTTAAGTTGTTATTCTCTTCTTGATTTTGACAGTGTGTGTTGTGACTTTACCCTTTTCACATCTAATTGTGTTGATTTAAGTATTTTCTTTCTCTTGTTGAGTCTGGCTAAGAGTTTATCTATTTTATTTATTCCTTTAAAGAACTTGTTCTTTGATTCATTGTTTGTTTATTTATTTATTTTGTAGTCTGGATTTTATAGATTTCACTCTCATTTTTGTAATTTCCTCAGTTTCAGTTTGGGAGTGGTTTGCTGTTTATCAGGTATTTTAAGGTTTGTCAGAATAAGGTTTCTCTTATTCATTTAGGCTCACTCTGTTTTCCTAATGTAAGCATTGATTACAGTGAGTTTGCCTTTTAAGACTGCTTTCATAGAGTTCCAGAGGTTTTGACGAGTTACACAGTCATTGTCATTAATTTTGGAAATTTTGGAATTTCTACTTTGTTGCTTCTGTAACCATTTGGTTGTTTAAAAGTATGTTGTTAATTTTCCAGAAGTTCTTGTCTTTTCCAAAATTTGATAATTTTTATTTTTATTACACACTGGTCTGATATTGTGCATGGGGTAATTTCAATTCTTTTATGTTGACTTAAGCAGACTTTGTGGGATATGTCTAGTTTGGAAAAAACACCATGAGGTGCTGAAAAGAATGCATAATCTATTGTATGGGGATGGAATACTTTGTTGAATATATGACTCTCTATCTATCTATATATATATATATGAACAATTTTTGAAATATTTTAATACTTAATTGATTGAGACCTTATGAAAATGCTAATGTGCATGTAGACAAAACAGGTGATTTGCCAGGAGTCAATGTCCTGTTGTACATTAAACTATACAAATTTTTCTTTTCCTGAAGGGTGTATACATTTTTTGGCAGACTACCTATTAAGTCCATATGTTCAAGGATGTGGTTCAGACCTGATGCTTCTTTATTTTTTTTTATTTAGTTGATCTATCTCTTTGCAAAAGTAGGGTGTTGAAATCCCTTACTAGATTATGTTAGTGTTTATTTGATCTTTTATATTCAACATTTCTTGTTTTATAAAGATAGGTTCTCTAGTATTTGGTGGATATATGTTTATCAGTGTTATCTCTTCTTATTGGATTATTCCCTGATATAGTACATAGTGGTCTTCTTTGGGTCTTCTAATAAGTTTTAGCTTGAAATTTACCATGTCTGATATTAGAATTTCTGCCCCTGCTTGTTTTCAGGGGTCCTGGTGCATGAAATGCTATTTGCTATTCTTTAGTTTTTAATCTATGAATATTGTTTTCTATCCTTTAATTTTTAGTCTCTTAATATATTTTTGAATTAGGTAAATTCACTGAATGCAACTGACTGTTGGATTCTGTTTTTTAATCTATTCTGCCAATCTGTGTCTTAACTGGAGAGTTGAGGATGTTAACACTGAGAAATATTACTGAGATGTGTTGATTTACTATTGTTGATTTCTTTATCTTTTGGTGAAACCTTTCTTTGTCTTTACTAATATATATACATATATTTTGTCCCTGTTTATCCATTGACTTTACTTGGAGTTTTTATTTCCTCTGGGTTTTTAGCTGTGTTAGTTTCATTATTTCTGTTGAGAATATTCTTGAGTATTTTCTCAAGTGCTGGTTTAGCACTCGTATACCCCTTGAGCTGGTCTTTTTATGGAAATACCTTATTTCTCCTCTATTTTGAAGAATAGCATTACTGGATAAGTTAATCTAGGTTGGAAGTTATTTGATCTTCTTAGGACTTGAAATACTTCACACCAAATTCTTCTGGACTTTGGCTAGGGTTTATATTGAGATGTCTGCTGTGATTCAGATTAGTTTACTTTTATATGTTATTTTTTACTTTTCTCTGGCTACTTTTAAAATTATGGCTTTTGCTGGATATCTTGTAATTTAATAAAGATATGACTTGGTGAGCTTCTTTATTGTCGTATTTGCTTGGTGTTTGGTAAGCATCAATTGCATTTTATAAATTGCTTTTGTTCTTTCATCTGTAAACCATGAAGATTTCAGAACATAAGCAATATTTTTTGAAACACTTGAAGTGCTATGTCTTAATGACTCTTTAGAACACAGGTTTAGATTTAGTGCTTTAAGTGACTATCATTTTGTTTATCCCTAAAGAAGAGTTCACACTGGCGAAATTGCTCCTAGCTCTTCTGTGACTAACCTTAAAGTAAATAAAATTATATGTGGTGCCTGTCCTTTGTTTTGCTACCTCAGCCAACATTTTAACCTAGCCCAAAGAACTCATTACTATGATCAGAATCAGGAAGGAAAAAAAAAAAGGCCTTGTGCTTGTTCAGTGGACCTAGACCAAAATATATATTGCAGCCCTTCCTTTGGGTTCCTCTGTTATAGGTTGTTTCCTTTGGGATGTCCATGCACTGTGTGTAACATAGGTATACAAATATCTGCTGATAAAGACATTGCTGACTCTTCTGAGAACAACATCCATTGTTTATATTGGTAGCTATTGGCTGGGACCAATACTATGGCTCTTCTTTGAAAGACAAGAATTTGCAAGAAAATAAACTCAGGAAAAGTAAAAGAAAATGTGACATTGAAGATGAATGAAAAATATAAAGACCATAATTTTTACAAGCATTTGGTTTATCAGGAAGGATATAAAACATTGTACACTGATATTTAATATTCAGCTAAATAATTGCTATTTTTAGAAAAATGCCTAAAAATGTGATGTATAGAAAAGGTAGCCTCAGAATTATTATATGATGTCACAAATGATTCTATTTGAAAGGAATAAAGAAATAGCAGAATTATGTTTCTTTCTGCTCTATTGCAAACCACTGTAAATCTTATAGTTATAATCAACCATACTAGGTTTACAAAACAATCCAGTGCTTTTAAAATATGGAAATTTGAGTCCTATCCAAATCTCATCCATTAGGGGAAAATCTCTGTATTGAAAAGTCCAGTGATCATCACCAATATCTGATGGATATATGGTCAGATATCTTCTAAAGTGAAATGATTTGAAGTGCATATGCATTTTGAACAGACTGTTTTTGCCTAATGATATCAGTGTCATTCATATCTAAGTCATACAGTCCTTTGTTGAGTATGCATGTATGATGACAGACTAGTAGAGCAGTAGAGTATAAGGAAATGTAACTGAAAAAAACCTTCCCTGAAAAATATCGTGATCCATTATGAATATTTCTGCCAACACTGGCTAAAGCTGAACAGTCAAGTTCATAGAAGTTTGTAAATGTAAAAGAATGATTTTTACATGTGTGTGTCATTTGATAATTTATTCCAGGGCTTAATCTCAGAATTTATGTTTTTCTACACTTAAGTAGAATATTTCACTGTGCTAAAACTCTGCTAATTCCAAAATGCTTAGATATGTTTCAGCATTTCACTAGCTTCATACTGAAGTTTGTAAGTCTCCTAAGCTTGTATTTTACTGGACTAATTTGATAACTCCAATTCAAGCTTCTTTTATGAATTACTTTGCAGTAAATTACAGAAGAATTTGGGACTCAGGACCCCAGACACTGAAAAGTGTATATGTGTTCAACACAATTATATATTTTTCCCTCCTCTTTCTCCCCCCACACCAAAGTCACATGAGCTTTGAGTTCTAGTGTCTATTCCCAATCATCTGTGCAACTCTTGCTTATTTACATGTATAAGTACTGGGAGGAATAAATCATGCAATTAACTGGTCACCTCCGTATACCTGCATATCAGATGCATTCTGTATGCCTAATCAGGAGCCACTAGTTTTCCTCCAAAGGCCTGGCACATTTATCTTGGTTTCACCAGAAGTCCCCTACCAAGACCTTTCTCACATTTTACCCCAGCTTGTTTCTTTGATGGAACTGGAGCCCGTCAACCTAAGGTGTGCTCTTTAGTACTTCTCACTTGTGTAGCATGAAAGTATAAGTTATGCTACATCTGCTGCAGACAAAACTAATATGCATTCCCTTAAACATCTCACAGTAACCCTTTCCATTGAAAAGGAATTAAATAATATATGTTTGCAATCTAATCTTGAGCATGCCCCATCAGATCCCTCTTTCCAAGTACTTATTGAGTTGCTCTGTTCCAAGGCAGGGCCAGCAACAACAAGCTATAACAAAAAGAGCAAAAGACTCAATATCTGTGTATTGAAATGTGGATATTTAAAATATGGAAAACATCCATTGTCTTTAATATATAATTTAAGGTTTTAGGTTTTTAATATTCACTTTTCCAAAGAGAAATGTAATTTTAAAGAAATTCATTACTTTTTCTCTAGTAAAGTATTAATGTAGATAGATTGCTAGCTTGTTTTGTTTTATTGCTGCATTCCAATATATGTAAACCTTTTCCTTATCGCAATACCACTCTTAAATTAATAAATCTCTACTCCTGTGAATAGATTGGAATTGAGAAGTTTATAGGCCTTTATATCATAACTTTATAGCCTTTTCACTTTACAGTCTTTTACTTCATTCTCTGCAACTGTATACTGTAAGTTGAGTTATAAAGTATATGTTTAAACCAGTGGTGTCTCTAGATCTTACTTTATTTAGCAGAACCTTTAGCAGTTTTCTATGAAAACAGTGTTTAAAAGAAGTAAAGAAGCGGCCAGGGATTTAGCTCAGTGGTTCTACTGCCTGACTTGCAAATGCAAGGTCCTGAGTTTGACCCTGGTACTGCAAAAACAAACAAAACAAAACTTTGCCAGGCATAGTGCCACACGCCTATAATCCCAGCACTCAGGAGCCTGAGGCAGGAGGATGGCTATGAGTTCAAGAATAGCCTGGGCTACATAGCAAATTCCAAGTCTGTCTCAACTACATAGGGAGAGCCTGTCTCAAAAAATCAAAAAACAGAATGCAAACAACAACAACAACAACAACAACAACAACAAAAACCTAGCCTGGGCCAGGGATTTAGCTCAGCGGTTCAGCGGCCTATGCCTTGCAAGTGCAAGGACCCGAGTTCAATCCCCAGTACAAAAAAAAAAAAAATTCAAAAAACAAAAAGTAAAGATTATTGCTTTGTTGTCACTGAAATGTTCTTTTTCTCTCCAATTCCTTTTTAATAATAACCTCCACTTTCTTTAGGTTTCTTTCAGTTAGAGTGCATGATTATGGTAGAATAATTCAGTTTTAATAGAGCTTTTATGATATTGACTTGATGAACGAGTCACCTGTATGTCTTAAAGTACCGATGGATATTATGTTTATTAGGTTAAAAATCACATTTACCTACCCACTGCAGTTGTGCTGAGAATCCACTGGGTTGTCATAAAAATAAGTTCACTGTGACAAACCAAAAATGGCTTTGCTATTTCAAACTATTATTGTTATTATTGACATACTAAAATCTAATGATCTCATTTATTTCCTGAATTTGAGATCAAAGAAAAACCTGACTTGGCTGGGGATTTAGCTCACTGGTGCCAAACCTGCCTCACAAGCACAAGGTCCTGAGTTCGATCTTCAGTACAAAACAAACAAACAAAAGAATAACCTGACTTTTAATTTTAACATTTAACATCCAATGTCCTTGGTGAGTTTTCGGGTATGTGGGAGTAGAGTTATGCATACATTTTTGTGCCCATGCAAAAAAAAAAAAAA
>NW_022901027.1:57340-60018 GCF_012274545.1 Fukomys damarensis | reverse complement strand
TATATATATATGTATATATATATATATATATTCCCCATATCTAGGGTCTGTGAGCCTCAGTTTCTCTGAATGTTAAATGGGTAAATATATACTGTATGCAGATTCTGTGACTATGTGATTATTCAATCATTATACAATCATTATACAATCATTATACAATGATTCCATGGGGTGTAATTATGACAGGTGTGCTGCTTTTCTAATCTGAATACAGTTTAGTAATAGAGAACTAAAAAATGACAGCACTACTTCAGGTAGGCATCCACAATGTTTCCTTTCTCAGTAGCCACTGCTACTTCTCTGGTGGTTGCCACAGATACTTCTGAGTCGAACCGTATTATCTCCCTGGTCACTGTTATATCTTTGCCCATCTGGTTGGGGATCGTTCCTCATTCAGACTCTGAATGCTGTCATTATAAAAACATTACAGAACAAAATCCACCCCTCTCCTTCTTCTGGGCCAGTTTTTCTAGTCAGCACAGGAAGACAAAAATTATATTTGTAGAGTAATTTATTTGTCAGATAATAGTGATGTTAGTATGTGTGTACTTAGGGTTCTGAGGATTTAAAATACCTTGTTACCATTTCTGGGAAATAGAGCCTGTGGAGATCAAATTAAAGTTTGCTGATGATTTGCGTAGTCTTAATGTAATCGTTGAAGTAAATAAGGCACTGAGTCATAAGTGAATGGAATTCAGTTGTAGAGAAGCATAATGTTGTGGGAGAATGATATATATGAAGGTCAGATATAAAAATGAAATCAAGGACAGCTTTATGCTTTGAGACAGGCATTGTCTGTGGTATTTGAGTTTATTTCTGACATGATTGGTTAAAAGGTTATCTTTCAATGCTTTGCACATTTTCACTCTGACTGTCCATGGGCAAATATTAACTCTAAAACTTAGTTATTGTTTCTTTGAATTTCCAGTAGCATTCTTTTTTTCACTAGCATGGTATGTTATTGGGGCTGGGGACCTAGCTCAGTGGCACTGCGCCTGCCTGGCAAGCTCAAGGTTATGAGTTCGATCCCCAGTACTGTTACTTTGTGAGGAATTCATGTCTCATTCAGAACATATTTGCATTTTGGTTTAGTTGACTAATGTGATATGGTGGTGAGATTCACTAAACTCATTTGTTAAATTACATTTTCAAGTACAGTATAGGAGGCTAAAGAGTGTCTATTATGCATAACATATATATGCCAAAGCAGAAAATCTGTCTTTTCTGTGTGTGGTCTTGGGGATGGGAGGGCATGCAGGGAAGTTCCTGCACAAATCAGTGTTAGAAACCATCCTAATACACGCAATACTTATAATGGTTTTACTTTGAATTTCAAAAATATTTTTTGTTGCTTTAAATTTAAACTTGTACAATGTTCATGGTGGTTTTATGTTCTCATTCATATTATTTAAACCATGCAGAGTGCTAGGCTGCAGAT
The DNA here is from genome assembly GCF_012274545.1 of Fukomys damarensis. NCBI lineage: Eukaryota > Metazoa > Chordata > Mammalia > Rodentia > Bathyergidae > Fukomys > Fukomys damarensis. Next base: position 58,580 of record NW_022901027.1, on the reverse strand, counting down.
GAAAGAAATGAGAAATTTTTAAAAAATCCATTAGAAAAGTGCACATTCTCACAAGCAAAGAAAACCCACTACAATCAGAGCCTAATAGACTACACCTTTTTGAAAACTATGTTTGAAAGAGACAACATAAAAACTACTCACTTAAATGTTTGTATATAGTGTAGTGATAGTGTAATATTATCAAGTATACTTCGGTTTATTATGGGAAGCCAAGATGCAGGCCCATAAGGGTTGAGGGTCTGTTCTCAAATTGTGCAAAATTGAATTTACAAAGGGTTTGGTTAGGTATTGTGGGTAAGCTTGAGTGTGTCAGCTTTTTTGTGGGGGTGAGCCTCGGAAAGGATTAGTGAAGCATACTCTTGACTGTGTCTGGTGTGTTGTGGAGGGGTAACCTTGATTAGTATACCTGGTCCCTTCTCCTTCTCCCTCTGGTGCTCTTGCCCAGCTCTGCTCCTCAGTTGAACTAAGACTGTTTGCCCTGCCATGCTTTTCTGCCATGTTATTCTTCTGTTGGAATGGGAATGCCATGGATTGACTCCACTAAAACTGTGAGCTACCTCCCTCATTTAATTTTTAGTTGTCCTGAGTTACATCCCAGGGAAAGACTAATACACAGGGCAAATAACACCACCATATTTCCAAAATATAATTAAATAACCACTGCGATTAAAGAAGGCAAAAACAGCAGTCTGTTTCAGACTTTACTATACGTAGAGTGTGAAGATTATTACCTCAGAGAATTCATTTTCATGAGAAGTCCCTTGTGTGGAAACAGAATCTCAATTCATGCTTTTTGCATGATGCAGAAAGAAATGTCTAAGTTAAACTTCAGATCAGCGTTAATAGTACATATGAGCTTCTCATACGAGAATATATGACACCTTTCCCAAATGTGCTATCTTTAGCCCAGGCTTTTAATGATTCAGATTGAGAATGACCAGTATAAGCACAAACACGTAACACAATGGCAAAATTCAAAAGAAATAAGAGGCCATGTGAAAGAAATGGCAAACAAAAATTAAAAGCCATATAAAATACAAAATAAATATAGTGATTATGATTAAATAAATAAGAATCAAAATTATAGCCTCAAAAATGATCAGCCAAAAATCAGGGAAAAAGCAAACAAAAACACATAAAAAAGCAGAGAGGCTTGGGATTTAGCTCAGTGGTTCTGCTCCCTGCCTCACAAACAAAAGGAATTGAGTTCGATCCCAGTGCCAAAAAAAAAAAAAAAAAA
>NW_022901027.1:44901-57277 GCF_012274545.1 Fukomys damarensis | reverse complement strand
AAAAAAAAAAAAAATCTTCTGAAAATAAGTATAATAATTGTGACTAAAATTAACTGACCAATCATTAGGTAATAAAACATGAAGAGAAATTTAGTGACCAGAATCATTTGTAGAAATACTTATAGAAAAGCAATATATTTCAAATGAGAGGCAGATTAAATTAACAGATTAAAAGAGATTATCAAGGACCTTAAAAGATATATGCACAGAATAGGCAAAACAAAAACAAAAACAGAATTTTCTAAGGCAGCAGGGAGACTGAAATAAGCTGCCTATTCCTTACATCCATAACCATTAATGACTGTCCACTTTCTCTTTATGTGATGAAATTATCACAATTTAATTGGACCTGTGATCTATTGTGAAATTATTACATACTCTTATACAAATTACAGTCATTCAACTGAAACTCTTCACATAATCAATGGATACACCTTTAGACTTAATCTGCATTATTTATATTATGACCATCAGTTTTTTTTCAATCAAGACAAGTAACAAGATAATAGATTCCTATCTACTATAGAGTTTGTTGATATTACATATGTGTGAATGCTCCTGCCATGGTCAATTTCAAGGTACTAGTGTGCATTCACTAAATCCAGAATAAAAAATATGCTGTGCTGCATCATTATATAATACTTACATATTATTCTATATTAATTACACATTATAGATAACCTCATGTGCAAAGCTAAAATAATTAGGAACTTGAGTTTTTGTTTTATAGTATTACTCTTTAATATGATGTATTTAATTGAATGTATATATCATTTATTTATTTTGGTACCAGGGATCAAACACAGGACCTTGCACTTGTGTGGCAGGTGGTGGCACCACTGAGCTAAATCCCTGGCATGTATGTACGTATGTGTGTGTGTGTGTGTGTGTGTGTGTATATATATAATTTAATATTAAATTATATATAATTTAATATTAGATAATCTCCACATTTAGAATTCATTTCACATATTTAACAATACTGTAATTAGCTATCACTTGCTGCAGGATCTGGTGTCAGCTCCCTTTTGTTGTCTATGGATCACTGGGAATTCATTTATTTTCTTTTGATAGAACTCTGAAGATTGGGAAGTAAAATAAGATGCCAAGAATAGCACAAGAAATTTCCACTTCTCCATTCAGCAACTTTAAGGAATGCTTTCTGTTATAGAGTTTGTTGATATTACATATGTGTGAATGCTCCTGCCATGGTCAATTTCAAGGTACTAGTGTGCATTCACTAAATCCAGAATAAAAAATATGCTGTGCTGCATCATTATATAATACTTACATATTATTCTATATTAATTACACATTATAGATAACCTCATGTGCAAAGCTAAAATAATTAGGAACTTGAGTTTTTGTTTTATAGTATTACTCTTTAATATGATGTATTTAATTGAATGTATATATCATTTATTTATTTTGGTACCAGGGATCAAACACAGGACCTTGCACTTGTGTGGCAGGTGGTGGCACCACTGAGCTAAATCCCTGGCATGTATGTACGTATGTGTGTGTGTGTGTGTGTGTGTGTGTATATATATAATTTAATATTAAATTATATATAATTTAATATTAGATAATCTCCACATTTAGAATTCATTTCACATATTTAACAATACTGTAATTAGCTATCACTTGCTGCAGGATCTGGTGTCAGCTCCCTTTTGTTGTCTATGGATCACTGGGAATTCATTTATTTTCTTTTGATAGAACTCTGAAGATTGGGAAGTAAAATAAGATGCCAAGAATAGCACAAGAAATTTCCACTTCTCCATTCAGCAACTTTAAGGAATGCTTTCTGTTTTCCTCTGTGCCTTTATCTGTAATATCCTGGGGACGCCTGTCTCTGAGGGAAAATTGCACCTCTTTACTGTTATTTCTCCCTTGAAAGACATTTGAATTAAATATTAAACCAGATGTTACTTGAGTTTTTGTTTTATAGTATTACTCTTTAATATGATGTATTTAATTGAATGTATATATCATTTATTTATTTTGGTACCAGGGATCAAACACAGGACCTTGCACTTGTGTGGCAGGTGGTGGCACCACTGAGCTAAATCCCTGGCATGTATGTACGTATGTGTGTGTGTGTGTGTGTGTGTGTGTATATATATAATTTAATATTAAATTATATATAATTTAATATTAGATAATCTCCACATTTAGAATTCATTTCACATATTTAACAATACTGTAATTAGCTATCACTTGCTGCAGGATCTGGTGTCAGCTCCCTTTTGTTGTCTATGGATCACTGGGAATTCATTTATTTTCTTTTGATAGAACTCTGAAGATTGGGAAGTAAAATAAGATGCCAAGAATAGCACAAGAAATTTCCACTTCTCCATTCAGCAACTTTAAGGAATGCTTTCTGTTTTCCTCTGTGCCTTTATCTGTAATATCCTGGGGACGCCTGTCTCTGAGGGAAAATTGCACCTCTTTACTGTTATTTCTCCCTTGAAAGACATTTGAATTAAATATTAAACCAGATGTCAGTAATCCACCCTTCCCCAAATCACTTGAAATCTTTTATTTGTTACATTTCCCTTTCACTGTTTTTTTTCTGTTGCCATGAATTTTATTATATATCATTAACCATGGAATGGGAAGTACACATTGGAAAAGTAAAAGCAATACACCACTGCTATGATTCCTTCCATAAGTAATCAGAGTAGCAGTTGATATTTCTTAGAATTTATCATAATCTAAGAACTCCACAAATATAACTCATATGGAAGAAATTATACAAAATACAGGATAACAAATATACCATGAAGCCTCAGTATGTGTTGATCCATGTGGCGATCCATGTGGCATTTAACAGTAGAGAAACTGATTTGTTTTTAAAGTTTATTTTCTCAACTATTGGAAAAACAAATTGTTTTCTTAGGACTAGTAAGAAAAAAGTCAATCCAATATCCTCCAGTCTTCAGACTATGTGACTTTCAGCATCTGCATATATTGATAAGGTCTCATTTCTTTGAATGTTAGTAGATGCTACTCCTGTGGTGTGGAAGGTGCCCTGTGTTAGTATGAATACCACAGAAGATCCTTTCAAACTTTCTCAGTTCAACTTTCATGGGATATCTTTCTGTAAACCATTCCTATTGAACTATTTCAATAGCTTTCACGTGCAACACTTCTAGATATTTTTGGAAATGTGTCAAAAGTAAAGGGGAAAGATGGAGAAAAAAGGATTGTATATGTCATGCCTCTTGTCACACAATTTCATCACCTCAAATCACTATTTGGAAAGAATATGTAAAGAAAGTGATGAGTAGAAAACAGTGTGTATTTAAAGAAATGTGTTCCAGACATGTAGGAAATGTAAATGTATTTGAATCTCAATAATTTAAATAACTGAAGCTCATATTTTAAAATATATTTTCTATTTCTATTTTTCTTTATTTGGAAGACTATAGAAGATAAATGAGCATAGGTTCTTATTCACAATAGTATAATGAAAGTAGTTATACTATTCATGGTATCAAAATGTCTTAAATTTGAATGTAATGCTTTCAAGATACATTTGGAAAATAGTTCTAGAACCAAGTCTGTGCTGAGGTGATTATAATACTGTAATCAAATGCTGATGTAAATATTTCCAAACTTGTAGTATATTCCATGTTCACACTGTGAAATCTTGGGTCTAGACATCTGTCATTTTATAGAGGAGTTATAAAAATATATCTGTTGAAAAGTGTTTAGCCATTTTTTCTGCTGTGTTCATGTGTCTCTTGAGTGAATAGAACACTTAAAAAGTGGCTGCCCCAGTATTCGTGTAGCTAATTTTCCCACTCATGCTTGGTTGCATCTGTGCATTCAGGGTTCCTCACATCATGAATGAGAGTCCCTGTAATCATCTCCTTCCTAAATTAAATTAAATAAGCTTTAGTTCTCTCTGTGGGTAAATGTTTTTCTTTTGTTTATCCCTCTAAATGATTGTCACTCGTTAATAATTCTATCATTTTATTTCAACTGCTTTTCCCACATATCAAAGCTTTCTTCACCTGATGTGTTATCCTGTGGACGCTTCTTTGGTTCTTCCACACCAACCTGTGTTAAATGTTGGATCTCTTTGCCCATATTGTAATTGATACTTACCCTGGTTTCAGCCCTCTTAAGTCATCAGCTTCTTTAGAGAATGATGATCTTATTTATACTCTTCCCAAGAAGTAAACATTTTGGCTTAATAGGCAGTGTCCTCTGACAAGTTATTTTAGAACAATGAGATAGAATGAACATATTACAAATTCTGGAATATTAGTAAGATTATGCTATATATACTAATTTATTTTTAACTCATATTAAAAACAACATCCATTTGGGAAATGCAGACATTCTGTACATTGTAATTAAATGCTGAAATAAAAAGTAGCAAAACTCGTGTGGGATGGGATGATCATATTCAAAGCAGGAGACAGCTCCCCTTTTTGTGGTGAGTAGGAATTAGGAAAAGCAAGAAGAGATCTTCCTCCTCTTTCCCTCCAAATATCTTTCTTTTGGCCTGAATTAATAGGTTCTGAAATGTTGTCTGAAGTCTCCAAGATTTGAAGCATCTGATGAAGCCTCTAGAAGTCTGTGTAACCAAAATGATACTTTAGATTTAAAAAAAAAAATCAAGTATTCCACACAGTATGGAACTCTGAATAGGATCAGTACACAACAGCAGGGAGAGCAGAAAGTAAACTCAAAGTCTCAAAGTTGGGGTGATTGGTGGTTACTTGTGATAAGATGCAGAGTTCTCAGTTTAATGTTTGTTGAGCTGTGGAATTGTGATCCATCAAAACTGGATGACACACTCAAGAAGTTTTATCCGTAAGTGAGGAGTTAAACTTTTGGACTTCATATTATTTTTCTAATTAGAAATGATGTGACTGTAACACACAAGAATCACATTTAGGGGCTGGGGATTTAGCTCAGTGGTTCGGTGGCCTGCCTTGCAAGCACAAGGACCCGAGTTCAAAACCCGGTACCAAAAAAGAAAAAAAAAAGAATCACATTTAGTTGGGCGTTTCAAATTTTTGTTCCAAATAGGTTTTATTTTACTCAAGCTATAGCTGGAAATAAAATACTCTACATGATAAAATAGTAAATAAACTTTTAGGATATTGTCAAATTTTTTCATTAAAGTTTAAGTAAATATTAATGTGCGTGTAAATTTTCTTTAGTCATAATATGGAACATTTTACAAAGAACATTTTACCATATAAATGTTTAGCATTTATAAAATATGCTTGATTTTGTGTTGTGTTTTCTCCCCCCCACATATACTTTGTATTACTCTCATCATCCATAGGTAATATGATATGACATTTAAAAGACCAAAGGTTTTCCAGTTTCTAATAATTATTAAAATTAACAAATGCTTTATTCTAAACATGTATTTCTTTTATATTCAGTATTTCACGTACTTTTCATTACATTCTTCTATGGTTTCTCTTTGTCTTCTGCTCTCATGTGAAAGGGCTGGGCATTACTTGTACCGTTTATTTAGACTCTTCTTCATATACTCCCCCTTGCTTTTAAACTGAGAGAGCCTTATCCAACTGTCCACCTCTTCTCTTTCATGTGTGTGTTTTAATTTCTTTGTTTTGTTTTGTTTGGTTTGGTTTGGTACCAGGGATCGAACTCGGGTCATTGTGCTTGCAAGGCAGGTGCCAGAACCACTAAGCTAAATCCCTGGCCCTACATTTTAATTTCTTAAACAAAATGGCAGAAAAAAATCTTGGGGCTAAATATTCTCTACCTACTTGTTTTTCCTGTTTATAAGGCATTTTTCTTTATATCTGAAACAGAGTAGGTCATTTGAGTAAATTTGTAAGAATCATTTAATAGCAGAACGCTATTTACAACTTGTGCTACCCAAAACAAGTATAATTTCTACCATTATTTTAAAATTTTAATGCAAATAATACCTCTGTTCATTCTTCTATCTTCTCCTGTAACTGAGCTACACCCAAGAACTTGGGCATAATTACACACTGCATTTCAAGCCAATGGGGCCTGAAAGGAGATGTGTGCAGTTGGAAATAAACAGATTAAGAACTATGGCTTTGCTGGTCTGTCACAACACTGCATAAATAGAATCATCAATCATCCATCAAAAGAACCAGTAAGAGGGTACATAATGACAGTACTTGCAACATTTTGTGGGTGTTTACTGAATGAAAGTTAACAAGGTTAAGAATATTTGCAACTAGTCATTTTCACCAGTGATAAAATACACAAAGAAGATGTCTTTTAAAAATCATGATCTAGAAAGTTACCAAGGCTATCAGTAAAGCCCTTAAAATATTTGTCTAGAAAACTGTCATTGAAGTTAAATGTGTGTGTATATATATATATATATATATACACACACACACACACACACACACACACACACACACGCACACATATATAGGATTTGGTATCTAAAATTTCAAATCTAATTTTAAGATCTTTACAACATAGTTATCTAATAATATGTTTTTAAAATAAACATTTTAGAGACAAACATGCTTTCAATTTAAAAGCTACCTTAGTACTTTACTGAATTTTTTTTCACTTAATTAATAATACGTGTTGATTCGGGATAAATTAAAAACCCATTTGATATTATTAAAAATCACAATTAATGTGATATGATTATTTGCACATATTTCAGTTTTAATTCTACACTAATTATCAGCATTTTGCTTTACTTGGGCTTACTGAACGTCCCTCTCTGATATTAACTTTTAAGGAGGAAGTAAAATTTTATTTACATGGACTTATAATTTGCTCTGTACCTAGAAAAAATATTGTTGAGCCTCTAAGAAGGAATTTCTGCTAACTCAACTGGCCTGATTTTACGGAGTACTGATGTAAATGAAGAGGAAAAATGATACTGGTTACTATCGAGGAATACAGTTAACACAATATTCAAAACAAATATAACCCAAGACTGACATTTTTAGTAACAGTAAGGTAAACGACAAGGAAATATTCTGGCCAAAAATTAACATTTACAAAAATATACAGCATTGTTTCTTTGGCTATAAAGAAGATTTCTGGTGCAAATGATAACATGTAAACAATGTCTATAGTTTATGTAATATTATGTCAATGCTAATTTTCCAATTTTGATAATTACTGTAGTATGTGCAAAAGAGAATTTATTTCTTTCAGTAATGCACCATGAGATGGTGGAATTAAAAAGTTATTGTGGATGCAATTACTTTTCCTTGGTTCAGAGCAATGCATATGATTTTTAAGAAGCATAATTTTGTAAAGTATAGTATAAGCTCAGGCTAGGTAACTGAAGCATGCCTTAGATCAAGCAATGAAAATCATCAATGACTAAAGTCACAGAGAGCTCAACTGGAAGCTGTAAATGATGTCTGTATAACACAGAATAAAGTTTCAGACAAAAACCTGAAGGTTTTTCAAAAACAGAGGGATGAAGACAAAAACACCTGGTCAAGCCTGTCATGGCCAGAGGGAGGGTCATTTTTAAAATGGTTCATCCAGAATCAATTTTAACAGTGGATCAGAGCACAAGAGTCTTTACAAAGGCAAGGAAAGCAGTGCCGAGGGAGAGTGTATGAATCTCTTACAACAAAGCTGCCTGTGACCACTCAGCTCACCATTAAGCTGCAAGCTTTACAGAGAAATAAGGGCAGCAGAGGATAGGGTCTGCACCTAAAGAGCCCAACCTAGGAAGAGAATCAAAACTGAAGACAAAATCTTTACCTGTAAATAACTACACAGCCCCCTCTCTCTAACATCTTCTAACATTTCATTTTTCTATACTTTGAAAGACACGAAGAGCCTGGGACTTTGGCAAAGACTCTGGGTGTATGGAAAAATATTACATGATCTTCATTACTCACCTATTTTCAATGTAAATAGTTTGAGTAGTGACTCACTACCAAAAGAGCAGTAACTCTATTTACTCTACTGGTGATATTGTTTCTATTCACTCTGCATCTGAGGCAGGGTTAAGCACTTTCAAACATGACTTTGAATCCTCAAAAGCATGTCATCAGGTAGGTGCTGATATCTCCAGCTGAAGAACCAAAGTTGAGAAGCTGGAGAAACTGTTCAACATCACCAGGCAGTCAAGCACAGGCGCTTGGAAGATCCTGTGCAGCTCGCGCCCCCGTGATACACGGTGTGAGGGTGGCCCCAGATTAACAAAAGATTCCAAAGTATGCACTATAAAGACATAGATCAATCATACAGGCCTCTGACTCAAAAGTTACTTTCACAGAATTCAGTGCTCTTTTGCCTTTATATAAATTTTATGAATTTATGAATTCACAAATAATAGTAATGCTTCTTCGGCTGATAATATGGAAAATACTATTTAATACTAAGGAAAATACTGTTTGCCAGCAAGGAAAATATTCTATGCTGGGATCATGACAAAATATAAAAAAAATTTTACTTGATTTTATTCATTAAGCAAGTATTTTTAAGCTGCCACTGTATTCTGAGTACTGGTCTTTATGGGCCGGGAATTTAGATCAGTGGTTCCATCACCTGCCACGTAAGTACTGGTCTTGGTTACCAGCAAAGCCACAATTAAGCACATGTTAATCCTGACATCTTACAATTTTTCCCCATTGGGAAAAACAAAAATTGAGAAAACAAAAACATAGAGTATATCATAAAATAACAAGAGCTAAGATAAAAAATAAAGCAACAGTATATAAAGCTGTTTTTTGTGTTAAGTAAAATCCACCACCCTCTAGATTCTCCTCATTGACCTTGGTTTTTCCAAAGGGAAGGCAAAATGGGGATGGGATAATTTTTCTTTAGATAGAGACTGCCAACTATGTTAAATCATCTACAAGAAATTTTTCTTATTTAAAACTTTAAATGTATATGATATGAAATGATTTTGTCTGTTTGTCTCTAGACTTGATCCATTCTATTAATGTTCCTCTGTATCCAGGATCAGAATTAAACAGGGGCTCCAAATGGGTTGAAGAAACAGAGCATCACCTTTCTTACTCTTCCTTTCCAAACCCTGTAGTCACACTTTCATTCTACTGATAATAAGCTGAAATCAAATTAATAGGTTTGGTAATAAAGGTCAGGTCTGACACTAATCTGCTGAATTGGGATGATTATTTCCTTGCAAGTAGATTTTTTTATTGTTACATATTTGTAGTAAATTTTGTCTCCCTGGTTTGTTGCTGAAGATAAATGAATGGCGTGAGTACACACAAACCAATAATGCCAAAGGTGCACTCTCCCCTCCACACTGAGTTCAGACTGTAACTAAACTATCAGACAGTAGTCAAATCAACTTTATCCAAGCTGAAACTGTTCTTGCTTTCATAGATGTTAGTTTAGTCATCTTTTTCTAAGATTCTGGAATTTCTATTTTTTAATTCAACAAATTCAATGTATTTGTTTCTTCTGACTCAAGAGCATTTGCAAGTTTCAAATGATTTCTACCTATGTTCTTATCTAATTAATAATGAAACTTTACAATAAGTTTCATTTCAAGGAAGTTCTCTGACAAATCACTAAAACTCTGTATTCTAATTAAAACAATCCCACAATTCAGGGTTGTCTGAGTATTTTTTGTTTGTTTGTTTTTTATCCTTATTACACTTATTGGTACATATTAGCTATACAACACAATTGCATTCATCATTGGGATCTTGTACCTACCCATGACTTATCAGGTTCTTATTTTTCCCCATTCCCCAGCCCTTCCCTAAGCAATAAAATCCCTGCCTGCCTCAGTATCATCAAGCAATATTTCTAGCTTGCTAACAGGAACACTGAAGATACCCTTATGAATGCCTGCTTGAAATACAGATTCATTAATTCTGTATTTTTCACAATCATGATATCCATTGTAATCTACTAAAGTAGAAGTAGACTCTATTAGAAATTAATATCAATCATTCAAAGTGTGATGCTGTAGGCAGTAATCTCTGTGTTTGTGTAGAACTGGGGACTGAATGCAGAGTGCTTTCATTCAGTTATATATCCCCAGCCCTTCTTTTACTTTTTAAATTTTTATTTTGAATCAAGGTCTCATTAAAACATGAAACTAGGCAGGCTGTTTTGAAATGTGGGATTTTTTTCCTTCTTCAGTCTTCCAAAGAACAAAGACTGTAGGTGTGTACCACCATGCTGGCCACTGCTGATGGCTGCACATTCAGTTCTCAAAGGATCCTTCCCTTCTGAGATGGTCACGTAAAAGCCTGTTTGTTGGCTTGTTTGTTTTTGTACTAGGGATTGAGACCACATAAAAATTTAAGGAGGTTATTATATTCAAGTCCCTGAGTTCCTATCAGAAAAGAGAAAACAATTTTAGAAATATCTACCATAAAGTTTTTATATTTGCTAACCCTACACTGTCCCTTTCCCCGTCTCTTCTATGTATGATTACGATACTAAAATCAACCAAATGGCCACTTTAAATAAATCACAATTTTGAGATCAAAATATCTTATTCTAGTGTGATAATATAGTTTTTACAGAATAATCCATTAAATATTTAGTTCAGTGATTCTAAAATGCCAAACTTTCTCAAATATCAGCCTTATGTTATTAGTTAATATGCTACACAATTTTATGCATAAATGTATTAGAAAGATGTTACATTACACAATAAAGCATCCTTTTCCATTACTGCGATACTAGCATGTATGCTGACCTGTACTGAAAATCTTGAGTCAGAGTATGCAATATTCCCCACATTGCACTGAATACGAAACTTTTTTTATCCTACAGCCACTATTGACATTAATATTTTACAATTTTATATTTATAGCAGTTATTGAGACTGCATAATATTATCTTAACAATAAGAGTATAACAAGGATTGAAGTCAGATGTTGATGCCAAGGGTCAGATCTCCTCTTACACACGCAATGTGCACACACAACTGTAAGTGAAGAGCAGTCAGAAACTGAATTAAATCTTTCTACATGAATGAGACACTGCTCATTCTTGAAGCACCCAACTGCTGAATTGCTCAGCAGACACAAGATAGAGAGGGCAACGCAGGATCCCAGTGATAAGAACTGAAAGTCAGGAAGTGAGGATCTTTAAATCTATACATCACATGGCATAATTGAGACTGCACAATCATCTCCTCCAGGGTGAACAGCTATACTGACTTTCTGAAAATCTTGTCATGAAAAGGTATGCAAGGCAAAAGCAAATTAAATGAAACAGACAAATGAGAAATCCAGAGGCACAGCTTCATTATCATATTGGGATTATTACGGTTGCTTCAGGAAGACACTGAACTGTATGCAAAATCTTACAATCATACAGCTGTGACAGACAACCCAAAGCTTTCCTCTGATGGCACAGCTGATGACCTAAATTAGGTTAAACTCTTTCCAGCTATGTAAGATTATCTTTTTCTATTTTCCAACAACAACATCAGCAATTGCCTTCAGAAAAATTATTAGGGAAAAAATTGATCTCTTTTGAGTTCTCCAGCACTAGATGAGCAAACAATATTTGTACGCATCACGCAGTGCTGGTAGGAAATGCAAAGCATCACTTGCAACAACAACAGGCTTTTTTTTTTTAATCAAGCAAACCATTGAAGGATTTATTGTTTTCTATTTTATCCATTTTTATTTAATTCTGTTTCACAATCATAAACTTAACTCTGAGATCAAGCTAGATTTATAGTTGAAGAAGGACAATGTGAAGCTCATCCTATGTTTCAACTTCAGTTAATTTGGTTGACAAAGTATGGGAGATATTCAACTTCTGAATTAGTGGAAAGTTTATTTATAGTGCATACTTTATTCAGCAGAAGACTTAAGGAAGAACCTTTTAACACTGGGAAAGTCCTTACAATAGGTAATCTAATATCTCAAGTAGTAAGTTCTGCATTAGACAAATATTTATTAATATAAGTATTCATTAAGATCCTACATTAACAGTAAAGCAATGCCCAATAGAATAAGCTTTCTAGGGTTACTTATACTTCCTTCCTACTTTTTCCATCAGTATAACTCTATTCCAGGGAAGTATGACCATTTTCCTTTCCATCCAGATTAAATGCTCTATTCCATCTGGGAAGTCCAGAAGAAGTAATCCCTAATAAACATACCTCTCGGTTTTGCATTAAGAAATTTACTACAGGTCGGGGATTTAGCTCAGTGGTTTCACCGCCTGCCTTGCAAGTACAAGGGCCTGAGTTTGATCCCCAGTACCACACACACACACAAAACACATTTACTGCAGAGAGATCAGGGCTTATCAAAATACACATGGAACAGAACTTCAGTCCCCACACAATTTGCCTACTCTTATGCACAGATGCTTTTTATTATTTTGATGTTTTTTATTATTTTGACTCTCACAATATCTCCTATACAAGATAAAAATATATAAAAGATGAAAA
>NW_022901027.1:42425-44401 GCF_012274545.1 Fukomys damarensis | reverse complement strand
CTCTGACTTACTTAACCAGGTATAAATCAAGGTCAACAGAATACTGCGCTATAAAATCCTAAGCTTGTAAGTAAGTATCTGTCTATACTTTTGTATGAAAAAATTATGAGAAGAATAAGAACAAAATGAACTTTCCTCACTTGATGAGTGCCCTTATGTTGCTGGAAATCTTCCCATTTCCTTTTTTTTTCTTTGCTCCGAGGGTGAGTACTAGTCATTTCTTTCTCAAGAAGGGAAGAATGAGCACCTATTTTCTGTACTTATTTTCCTGCATTATTAGGTCAGCACACAGAAAGAATATGTTTCTAGATTTCCTGCAAATCTTCACCTCTTTTATGAGTCTAGAATAGCATTCTAATTGAATTTGATATATAGTGGTCTTTTTCACATCCTGAATGGTGAAGAAATTTGTGTATATTATAGTGAAAACATAAGAGGAGAAGTACTAAGAAACATTTTAAATGATTAAGTAAATTAATAAGGGAAATTAGGACAAGGAAGGAAATTACATTAGAAATTTTAAAGGATTTATGTAGTAATTTTCATTGGGGCTTTAAGGGTGAAGGAACTGCTCGGATAATTAGATGTTGACAGCAACTTCTAATTCCAGGGCTGAGAGACAGAATACCTGAAGGTGTTGTGATTTAGACCTAAAATGTTCCTCCAAAGTTTCATATGTTTGGGACATAACTGTATCATGGGCGAGTTGTACTTATCAGTGGATTTATCCATTGACGAGTTCAGTAGCTAAATATGCTATTAGGAGACACAGCCCAGTTGGAGGTGGGTCACTGGGAATGTGATTTGGAAGGAAATATTCGTGTTTGTGGCTCTTTTTTTTTTTTTTTTTTTTTTTTTTTAATAACTGGAAAGCTAGAAACCACAACTGGGGTGCCAGGAGGCTTTTCTGAAAACTGGCCACTAGAGATGATCATGTTTATGCTAGCAAAACTCTTCAGAAAGGCCCGCACCCCGTCAACACATACCAACGGCAGAAGTGCAGACTGCCAGCAGGGAGGCTGCTGCTCAGAAGGGTGCCCGCCTTTGCCAGTTGAGCTGATGGGATAAGACATAGCAGTCGAGCCAGGAAGAGAAATGCCCATCTCTTTTGAGGCAAACCCCTTCCCTGAATCTTTTGCTGTGAGGGCATTACGCCAGCTGGCAAAGAGCAACATTTAGAGTCCCATTCCAGGGCAAAGAAGGGTGGCTTTGGAGCTAAGAGATGCAGATTGGTAACTGGCACAAATGCTATGTATGTTTACATGTCTCCAAATGATTAAAGAATTGACTGTTTTCCATTTATCTTCAGGTTATAGTTTATCAGAACAAACCCCTTTTCCAATTATCACAATAAATAAAGCACATTTCCATCTATAGCTCTTCTACTTCTTTGCTCAGAAGCATGCTTCTGCTTTTTTTTCTATAGAGCTTACTTACATAATTATATTTTATTGACTTAGGACAGAAGAGTGGCTACTGAACTTGTTTCAGTTTTAGTAATTGGATCCTGTTTGCTGGATCACACTACATATAACCGCCCCCAAACTTGAACCTGAGCTATACTCCATAATTCCCTATAATATTGGGCAAATGGTACTCATAATTTTTAAAGTTATTTGGATCTAAATAAAGAGTTAAGTACTAAAATCAGTCTTTGGAAAGGGAAAGACCTGAGTTTAATTTCAAGATCTTTTACTTAGAATTGTGTCTTACCGATTACATTATTTAATTTTACTTAGGCACAATTTTCTAATCTCTGAAAAGAAGACTGTAAATTCTGTTACTGAATGCTGCTAAGGTAAAATATGACTATCTAAAAAATATTTAATGACTATCTAAAATATTTAGTCTAGCAAGCAGTAAGTCCTAAATAAGTGGTAGTTATCATTAGAAAGCATTTCAAACTTCACTGGTTGTTCAAATGAATGAAAACTTAATAGTTTCCAAACTCTGCTCCTCTAAAACAGAGTTTCACA
>NW_022901027.1:19921-40132 GCF_012274545.1 Fukomys damarensis | reverse complement strand
TTAGTACATTTTATTGCTTTCTGCCATAACAGTATCCACAAGCAAAAAAATTTCAATTGTCTTTTAGTAAATACTGGCAAACTATGTTGTTATATGTAAACCCATTCTTATTTTACTAAATAATGGACAATCAGTAATTGTGGTCATATTTTTTTTGCTTTTAGATAGACAATGAAGTGGTATGTATATGTATTATACTTAAAGATTTAAAAAATGAAAAAAAACAAATTCATGATGTGATACATATATAATAAAGACAGAAAAAGATAAAGATAAAATAAAACTGACATTATGTTTGCTACATGCCAGGAGGTCCCGTATGAAAAAAATATGGACCACAAATTATGATGTCTAGTTCCAAGGCAAGAGAGATAAATAATTGTTTATTTTTCATTCAAGAACACATACTTAACCTGCTAAGATTTGCTAGGTGCTTCTGAAAATATTGTATTCTTCTAATGTAAGGTACAAAATTAACTGTTCTTGAATGAAAGCTGTATAAGTTATGCAAGAGAATCACACTTTTTCCTGACACTGAATTAGAATAAAGTCCTTTTGTGAATTCTTGTGAGTCTAATTTCAACAGCACTTTTTCCTCTTGTGGGATGACAAAATAAATGTAATGAATCAATTAAGTAATTATTAGAATAACTTTGTGTAAAAAACACAGGAATTTAATAGAATAGATGGATCAATCTAAATGAGTCAGAGAAATCTGGGTCTAGTTAATATTTAAGATATTTTTGAAAATTGATAAGTTGCCTAATAGATATGCCTTATATTCTAAGCAAAGTGGAAAAGTAAAGGTACACATAATAAAATCAATGTTGGGCTGGGGATTTAGCTCAGTGGTTCCGCCGCCTTCCTCGCAAGCACAAGGAAATAGATGGATCAATCTAAATGAGTCAGAGAAATCTGGGTCTAGTTAATATTTAAGATATTTTTGAAAATTGATAAGTTGCCTAATAGATATGCCTTATATTCTAAGCAAAGTGGAAAAGTAAAGGTACACATAATAAAATCAATGTTGGGCTGGGGATTTAGCTCAGTGGTTCCGCCGCCTTCCTCGCAAGCACAAGGATCCGGGTTCGATCCCTGGTACCACAAACAAGCATTAATAACATTATAAAAGGTACCAAGAAAGTGCTCTCTTACTACTTCTGCTTCTAGGATTGTAAGAAAGAAATTTCTGTTTTTCATAAGCCACCTGTTGTGTGGTTATTTTGTTACAGTACTTATAATACCCTGAACTAAGATACTCTGAGTAGCTCTAAAAATGACACTTGTCCTCCCAGGTTTTTTTTTATCATACATCACTTTTTATCTAAATTTTGGAAAACTTTAACACTGATGTTAAGAAGTTATGTACAATATCTTCAGAATTTGCTCTAAGACACTGAAGGAATGGCAGGAGCATCTATAAGGATCCTTGATATCAAGAATATGAGGAGGAGGAGTATATGGCAATAACTTCTATTTTACAGATGTTTAGTCTGAAGTACATTGGCCATAACCAGTTGGAGATATTCAGTGGCTAGTTTGATCTGGGCACTTTCTTCCACAAAGAAAGAAAATTGGGTTTTAGATAGAACTACTATAGTCATTTTCTCATAGGTGTAGCTACAAATACTAATTTAAAATGATAAGATTTTCCTAATCTGAAATAAAAACATATTTTCTCCCCTAAATTTGAAAATGTGTCACAAAATTGTAGAAATTCATGAAGGAAATATTATAGATATCATCATTTTGGTCCTGCTGATTTTTTAAAAGTAGAGCATAGTTATTACATATTATTATAAAATAGTTAAATATTAACATGGATTTTATATTCTCTGACTATTGCATTTTTGTGCATCATACAAATAAATTTTCCTGCACATGTCAATATGCTAGCAAAGTTTCTATAATATTGTACTTTGTGATCAAAAGGGTGATTTTTTACCTTCTCATCCTAGTAGCATCCCTTAGGGTTTGTGAACTTGGCAAGTAAAACCATAAATTACTTTTTAATATCCATCAATTTGATAAATCTTAGATAACTACATGAGTTCCGTAATGGAAATAACAAATCTAATAAACATTTTCTTAGTAGCCCTTTCAGTCTATATTTATGTCTTGAAATCTAAAACTTTCATTAAGCTTTCTCAGAAGTTCAGAAAAAGAGAACATACTTTTAAGTGATACAGTGTTTTTTTTTTTTTTCTTTTAATGTGATTCTTTACTTGGAAAGAGTTATGGGGTTTTTAATTCTTTTCCTTTTACTCCATGACAGTAAATTGCAACAGCTCTTAGAGACAGAACTTTTCATTCTTATTCAGTTTAAATTTTTTTCTATTATTCCTTTAAAATTTCTCAGGCAATCTTAAGAAGATTGTTATAAGATGTTAAACGGAATCAAAATTTCCCCAATTTTTTATTACCTCAATTGATAGGCAAATATATCTCACCCATTTAAAACAATTTTTTCATTAATAAAATTTAATTTTCTATACTACATTAAGACATGAAGACTTTGGTTCAAGTTTATACTTTTTCTTACATATATGTAAGCAATTTATAAAGTGTTGGATTTTAAAACCTGTGAATGTTTTTACAATCTGTTTTATAGAGAGAATCAGGTCATATGGCTATATATAAACTATTGAAATATCTGTCAAATATATATATATATATATGCATATAAATTCATATATATATATATATATGTATATATATGTCCCTAGGTTGAATCTCTACTACATTAATTAATCAGACCATGTTTATTTCTGTATTTTATTTTGTTATTTCTTATTCATTTATTTTTTGTAGTACTGGAGATTGAGCCAGTGCTGTACTGAGCTACCTCCCAGCTTTTTTATTTTGTATTTTAAGAAAAGTTTTTACTAAATTACCCGGGTGAAGCTCAAACTTGTCATCCTTCTGCCTCAGTGTCCAAAGAAATGCATAATATAATTGTGTGCTATCACATCCAGCTCAGTGTTTTATTTTCTTTTTCGAATGCCAAAACTTTCATTTGAAATTTTCCCACTGGCACTCTGTGTGTTTTCCATTACGATGACAAAATATCTGGAATAATCAGCTTATATGAAGGACAGGTTTACTTTGGCTCACGATTTCAGGGGTTTTAGCTCATGCTTGGCTGATCTGTGACAGCATAATGCAGCACGACGAGAGTATGTGGCAGAGGAGGATTGCTGAACTCGCAGTGAAGACCCAAGGAGAGAGAAAGGGATGTAGTTCCCAACAACCTAACTTCCTTCCACGGCGTGGGGGGCCCTACCTTGTAAATGTTCCACCATCATCCAATATCCCCAAAGGACAGCACTGTACTCACACGGGCCTTTGGGAGACAGTACAGAGCCAAATGGCAGCATTAGACTTGCTTCTATTTTTCATAAGTTAATATTTATCCCACTTTCCAAAACCGTACAGCTTAGTATCATCAGGAAAAATATAAACTGAAATACGTAAGTCTGATTTTTCAAAATGTCTTTAGACTTCACTTCCTTTTCCTCTACTGTTTTCTTTCAGGTACATCTTACAATCTAATAAAAAACAATACTATGAATTTCAGTGTGTAATGATAATTCTCATTTTTACTACTGACAAATTGTCATACTGTGAATGAACAAAGAAGAATAAAAGTTGAATTGCATAAGCTTAAAAATATAATTTTCCCAGCTGTAGCATTACCAATAAACACATTTGTATATGTGTTTTGAGTGCATAAGCTACATAAATTTTTATCATCAGTTTTAAGCCCATTCTATGAAGAAAGTATAATAAACATCAGAATACCTTTAATCCAAATAGAAAAAAAAATCTTCACTTTGAAAGTTTTTTTCTCTGAAAGTTCTTTTCTTTTATGCATCAAAGTGATATTAGTATCCATCAAAGTGATATTAGTATCAAAGTATCCTCTTTATTTAGCATTTGGAATGTAACTGACTAGTGTAAGCTTAGATATTGTTTAAGGATAAAGTATACACTTAATTTCAAGGATTTATCCAAGAAAAAAGAATATTAAAAATTCTTAAATATAAAAAGTGTGTTTTATATTTATTAATTACCCATCAAATTATCTTTTTCATGTATTACATATTGAAACAACATTTGGGCACATTGGGTTAAATAAAATATATTATGAAATTAATTACACCTATTTGTACATACTCTTCTAATGAAGTTTCTAGAAATTTTGAAATTGCATGCAAGACTGACATTATATTTTTATATTTGTTTTCTTTTAGAGATTTCAAAAGCCTCAGCTAATTTAAGACATTTTGATGTAAATAAATCATTGGAAATAATTAGTTTTACTTAATTATGTCTATGGGAAATGGTATTCTGGCAGGATCATGATTTAGTACATGTCTGATTAAATGTCCTGGATAATGTTTTTTAAACAACTTGAAACCACTATTTATTTTATGTTATATTCTTTGTTTTGTTTTTTGTTTGTTTGTTTCCAGAGATCGAACTCAGGTCCTTGTGCTTGCAAGGCAGATGGCCAAACCACTGAGCTTAATTCCTAGCCCCTATTTTATATTATATTCTTATACAAGGCCTGAGGAGCCTTTACCTTCACAACCTCTCCACCCACAATCATCATAATCATCATCATCATCATCATCATTTTCTGGTCTTCATATGAAGAAACCGAACTCAGAAAAGCAATTTGAAGTGATTTGCTTTACCCTATGCCCTGGTCTTCTATTAATGGCAGAGCCTTAGTTTTCCCCATAGACTCGTGGTGAGGCAGTCTGCCCCATGCGATCAGCTACTGTGGCTATTCAAGACTGACTGAGCTAGCGTCATGCTGCATTGACAGTGTTCACTAAACAGCTGTGGAAGGTCTGCTCCACTTGTGGGGCTCGATTTCTAAACTTCATTTATCAGTATTTGTTTGTGATACATAATGAACAGTTTTATTGTGAGCATTTGGCACATGTACATTACATATTTTAATTATTTCTTTTGTCTCCTTCTTCTGCCCTTTAACCTCCCACAATCCCTTGAACTCCTTCCCATTTGCAGTAAATTTGTCTCCTTGCTTCCTTTTATCTATCTTTTATTTTGTGTTTTATTTATACTTTTGCATATCTCATATGAGAGAAACATTGGTATTTAAGCTTGTGTATCTGATTTATATCACTTAAAGTTATATTTTCAAAGCACATCTATTTTCCTATGAATAATTCAAATTTATCCTTTTTATAACACAGTAGTATTTCATTGTGTATAAATATTACACGTTTTTATCCATTCAACTATTGATGTACATATTGGCTACTTCTAAGATTTATCTACTATGGCTTGTGCTGCTATAAACATTGGTTATACACACATCACTGTAACAGGATGTCTTTAACTCTTTCAGGAATATACTATGTATATATATAGTATGAATATATGCTTCTTTTATGATCAAACTAAATATTTTTCAAATCTTTCTTTCTGCTGAACTTTTTTCTTCCAATTCTCTCCATAAATCTGGCTGAAAGCAACCAATGATATCCATGCCATAGAATAAAAGTTGGGCTGCCTTGACATTTCTTCCACCTGATCAATTAGTCTGTGACCTTTAAAATAAGCCTCATACAAGACTCTGACAAAATGTACACAAATTCTTTGCCGGAATGTGACATATAGTCACTCTAGTTAACAATAGTCTGTATTTCCATTTGAAATCTCTTGAGCATAATCTTCACTGTGCACATTCTGTAAGTGTTCTGTTCTTCTTACATCCTACTCTAGTTACCCATTAATCTCTGCTTACAGAAACCTGAGCCTCCAATCCTTTCTAAACCCTTGCAAACCAACTCCAAAGGCTTCTGAGCCACAGGGCAGGTATAGTCACAGCAACAGCTTCACTCTTGTTACTGATTTTTAATATTCACTTTTGTAAATGAAAAGCTTTTCATTTCTGGGACAAAATACCTTCTATCTGAAACTTAAAGGAGGCAAGATGCTTTGTGGCTCATAATTTCAGAGTCCATGGCCAGCTGGATTCAGGACTGATACAACCATGGGAAAATGTCATGGTGGAATGAAGCTGCTAACATCATTACAAATAACAGGAAAACAGATTGAGGGACACGAAGCAGACTTCATAGTTACACCCCAATGACCTACCCAGACACACCCAAAAGTATACTTTACTAACTTGGACATTTTTCAAGTCAATCAAGCTAATGATAAAGGTTAACCACAATACCAAGGTAGTGTATGCTCTGCCCAGATATTTATATTAAACCTTGTGTTAAAGGTATTTATATTTAAAGTAGGGAAAATCTGAAGGAAAAACAATTTTGTTACTATTGTTCTTATAGTTTGAGTGTATTAATTCCCTATAAGAAAACACGCATTTTACTAAATTGTCTATTAAGGCAGATAAAGCACTTTGCTAGGGTTGCTATAACAAAATATGTCATACTAAGCAATTCAAACCTTAAAAATTCATTTTCCCACAGTGAGGAGGGTGGAAACTGAAGATTAAGGTATTGGGAAATGCTTGCTTTTAAGGTCTCAGTCTTTGGCTTGTAGACAGCTGTCTTTCCTCTCTATCATCGCGTGGGCTTTATTCTCTGTGTACACGCCTGCTGCTGCTTTCTGCATGCCAGTAGCTTCTCATAAAAATGCCATCAGATTAAGACTAGTCAGGTGGATTAGGGCCTACCCTAATGCCTTATTTTATTGTTAAAACCTCTTAAAAATCTTATCTGAAAGTACAGTCACATTCTGAGGTACTGGGGAATAGAAGTTCAACATATACATTTGGAAGGCACAGGTCCTCTTTTAGCAGCATATTTCTTTACAGTAATTTTTACTACATTAGATTAATAAAGTGTCTAAATTTTCCATAGAAGAATAGTTAATGTTTCAACTATGCTACTCAACACTCACTGAACTTGAGGACTTCCTTGTCCACAGTTTATATACCCACTCTCACTTTCCTTTCTGTATTTTATTTTCTGTGGTATTTATCACTAATATACTTTGTATTTTATTTACTGATTGAGTTTAGTATGTGTCTCCCCACAAGTATATATACTAGATTTTGTCTGCTTTATTTATTGATTTATTTCCTCTAATTAGGACACTGGTAAATGCAGATGCTCAATTTGTATTTTTATCAAAATGTATAATAGACATTTGATATATTAACATTCTATATATTCAATACATTAATATATTAACATTCGATATTTTAAGCTCTTTTGATTAACCAGGACAAGAAACAATATAGTACAGTGGTCAAATACAGAGGCCTTAGCAGCAGAAAAGAATTAGGCTACACAGCCTACCAATATTAATAATGGCTTTTTCCATGTTAAGAATCAGGGTAAGTCAGTGAACTGAAATTAATTACTTTCTTAAAAGAGTAATGAGATTAAATGGCTTAAATGGTTGGCAAAGTGGTAGATGATATTGTGATTCCATACCCAAATCTGATCTCAGAGAGAGGTTGTTAAAAATGATGAATCAACTTTCCTTGGGAAAGCAATGAGAGTGGGATCCATCAAAATGCTCAGATTAATATATATATATATTTATATGTATATATGTATATGTATATATATATATGTATATATATATATATATATTGAATCATGTTTGCTTTCAGTTATTTCATAGGGATCATCTTTGAAACCAGTAAAATTATACAATTTATGTAGCTTATTTTTGTTTCAAAGCTGAAAAGCAAATACAGTATTTTAAAAATGTATTTCGCTATCATCAGTATCTGCTTTTTGCCATATATAGTCCATTTTATCTCTTTCATGTCCATGTTTACCTTGCATTTTCAGACAAGACTGGGCACGTTCAGGGTCAGATGGCCATAGACATATATTGCATTTTCAAAAGCTTTTAGAAAAATGTGTATGATTTGGAAAGGATCTCTAAATTATTCTATTTCTCAATTTGCATAAATAAGGGAGGTAAATCCGAGAATGAGACTTCTCCAAAAATATACAGGATTCTTAGAAAACCAGGAAATATCTGAGATATAGAAGAAAATTAATACATATTGCCCCTGGAATTCTGGAAGATACACAGATTTCTAGAAGGACAGGCTGAGTGGATGTAACATGAGCTGAAGGACACATTATTGAAAGGACCTCTGCTTAAAAGCCCTTATTCCATTATATCACCCTAAGCCTACTTTTTATTTATGATGGATTACAATCCTGGCAATGCTGCACTTTGGTCTCCCACTGAGAAAGTGCCTTGTTGCTTAATGGTCTCCTGGTAAGAGTACGTTTGGACTCACTCGTTCTCTGTGAAGATTCCTCAGGATTTAAATTGACTTGCATTTGTGAAACCACATTTGAATTTATAACCTAACAAACTGCCACAGACTATTTTGAAACAACACAACTCACACATGATCCACCTTCTCCTCACAATGCTTACAAAATAATCATTCATTCAGTTAAGGTTTTTATAGTTCCTGAGACGAGCTTTCTTCCTTTTGCTTTTTCCTGAATGAGGAAGTGCTTATAATCTCACCTCTTAAATTACATTTTAAGGCCCCACAAACCATAGTAAAGGAAGGAACAGAGTCAGCACTAATTTCATAAACTATCTGTAAAGGAATTAACTGCAACCTGACTATTTTTCTTTTTAGAAAGAAGTTGTAAAGGAATCCCGTAAATTTTGAAAGAGCAATGAATTCTTTCTAAAAAGGGGTGAGAACTGTGGTAAAATGCTAACATAGCACAAATTAAACTTGATTGGAATCTCCTGTAAAATCAAAACAAGCAAAAGAGTAGTAAATACCACTCTGAAGAAAAATCAGTGTCTCTCCAACAATAAAATCAATTTAAATATAACATTTAAACATATACTGTGCCCAGTTTCAATGTCTATTTATGATGACAATAATAATGAACATTATTTTTACTTATGAATATTCTGATTTGTCATATCTGTAAACCTGAGCTATCTCATGTATAAAATTATGTTCCTTAAGCTATCATCAGTAATGTCTTTTCCATCTCTAAAAGTTAATATTTTTTTGACTTAAATTTGAAAGAGTATGAAGACTCATTGCATACTATATAACAATAATAATTTCTACTAGATTATTTGGGTACTGTGTACCTTGCTAAAGACAAAACACTCTAGAAGAGATCTAAAATAAAGGAAAGTGCACTGCAGATTTGGAAAGAGATGTAATTACCTTTTAGACTCAACTCCAAGAATATCTAGATTTGCCATTTTGCCAAGAAACATACATTTGTATACATATATGTGTACATTTATGTGTGCGAATGCACATGTATGTACTTCCACATGGACTAAGTCTGTTATGGAAATAAAAATTCAAAAATTATTTTATACTTATGACAAAATGAAGAATACAATGGTTTCAACAGTTTTCACAGCCTTTTCCCACAGAACTATAAGACTCCTTGAATTCTGCATCTTTTGTACATTCTAACAGTTTGGCACAATGATAGCACTCAACATATTATAATCAAACTTAAAGCACAAAATGTAATTCAGAGTATGCATGTCTGTGCAGGAAAACCTTTTAATTTCTTTCTAACAACACAGAGAAAGAAAGAGATATCATACAGTATCTTTTGCTACTTGGTAAACAAACAAATGGTTAAGACGGGATTATGTAAGCTACAGCAAATTCGTTGGCAAAGTTTTCAACTTTTGCTAACCTTTAATTGCATGTGCTTTCTTTGGATTTTAAAAAGTCTATCCAAATTTTTTCTGGTTTGGGATCATCTTCTCTGGAGGTCAAACAGTTCTTTTGAAATTTTTGACAAGTTCCTTTACTCCCTCAGGTGACTTAGAGCTACAGTTTCATACCAACCTTAATTTTTCTAAAAAA
Source organism: Fukomys damarensis (assembly GCF_012274545.1). Classification (NCBI taxonomy): domain Eukaryota; kingdom Metazoa; phylum Chordata; class Mammalia; order Rodentia; family Bathyergidae; genus Fukomys; species Fukomys damarensis. Next base: position 30,276 of record NW_022901027.1, on the reverse strand, counting down.
AGCCCTACTGAAGGCTGTAAGGTTTCATAATGAGTGATCTATAATTCTTTTCTCTCTGCTTCATTTCATTCAGTATTTGAAAATATTAAATGATGAGACTCACCATGAGTGTGGATTGCCCTTCATAAAATATTTCCTCACCTAAAACAAGCAAATTCATTGTGATTTAGAACTCTCAGGGAAATATCATTTGGCAACATTGCTATTTTGTAATTTTTAATATGATTGTGATTGATTCTTAGGGTCCTTTACATTTAACTGTCTTTGCATCCTGTGGTGATGTAAGTAACCATTTTATTTCACTTGAGATTTCCAAGATTTGCACATTAAATAGGTATTTTATGTTAATTCATTCACCAGTAAAATTTATAACTGGTAAATTTCTTTTGTACATGCTTTGTTAGGCAAATTGATAAAGGTAATCAGACATTTTCCTAAGAATATAAAATAGAATTATACTTAATTGTGTTTAAATATACATGGTGATCTTGTACCTTTCCATAATTCCAGTGATGAATGTAACTGTACTATATGCCTAAAAAGTACTAATAAACTTAGTGATAAATAAATAAATATACACAGTGAAAAACTGAAAACTGGTTATTTAATTTTATGTTAAAGGACTTTTTTTCCTTTCTAAGCTTCTAAATTTATACAAAAATTAAAATTATTTTCACAAATACACAAAATTCAATACCCTCATTTCCTTGTACTTCCAATTTAAGTTAGTAAAATTAAACATTTAGAGAGATTAAAAAAACCAGTACTCTTTATTAATGAGTCCATTATAACCTTTTATAGAATCATATAATGAGCTCAATCATTACCTTGTCCAGTGAAACACATCTATGTTTATAGTTAAAAGTATTTCTGGCAGCAGATATTACAGGGCTAAGTTTTTCAGATCTGTACGTTATTATTTTGAAATCTAAAAATATCTTAGATATCTATCTTGGAAATAACATTCATATAATCGTATTCAAGTATATTCCTGAATAAGATCTTATATTATTTAGCATTTACCAAGTTTAGCAGAGCAGTACAAAATAAATAAACTTAGACAAATTACTTCTAGCTTTCAAATGACAAAATATTTTCTAAATATCACACACACACACACACACACACACACACAACTTACAAAGTGAACTCACAGCATCTCAATAAGATCTCTCCATTTTTATAGTCCCTTTGCCCATCCAAATGCTTTCGTGGCACTTCCTATTTATCTGTGAGCTTGCAGTGCACTAGGAGACCTTCTCAGAGATCCTGAATAGTTTATAACACCTTAGACTCCCTCTTATATCTCTGAATAAAGTTAATTTGTAGTGTGTCCCTTATTCTTAGGAACCCATCCTACTAAAAAAATGAGTTGCACTTACAAATAACAGGTGGCTTTTGAGATTTCCAAGGTTAATGTCTTCATTTAGGAAGTGGGGTTAGATTCAGATTTTTCTCAGATCAGATAAGGACAGCTCTGAGCAGGTAAGTTGTTCATTGTATTCATCATATTCTGTAATGCAGCTACTTTCCATTTGCTTTGAACTGATTGACATGACTCCTCTACAATGCAGAACACAGGATTATTTTCCAGAACTCCTTGGCAAATCTACCCAGGTAATGATTGAATAACTGGAGACATACATCACAAGAACTCTGGACTTGGCCCATATTTATACAAGAGTTTCTCTGTTTAGACAGTGTGTGGCGGGGGTGATACATATATATGTATATATACCATAAAGGAAAAACAGCTTATCTAGCTAGGCATTCAGTGAGGTGTGCTTTTGAGTCAGGCGTCCTTGTAGGTGTCGGTGGGGCTGTCCTTAGGTAAGGGGTGAGTCAATCTTGGACCAGGTGGTGCCGATCAATCTAGAAGGTACTGGATGCCATCTGAGCCACAGAATCTAAGTTGTACAAAAAATGAAAAAGATATTTGGAGAGTTTATTAATTTCAATCCTTTTAAGATATTTGAGAACATAATATGTTTAAAAGAATTGAATTTAAAAAAATTACTAGGACATTAGGAACAAAGAAAGTCTTGGAAAGACTGCATTGATTTAGTTATTAGGGATCTCCTATTAGTTTTAAGTTCCACCCCTGTGATGGTCCAAGTGTACCTGTGAATAATCAAAATCTTATTTTCTTTTCAGTTTCTTCTAAGTCAGAACATATTTGTCCTGCATTTTTTCAATTTTTAGATTTATTAATAATGCTTATAGTACACAATGATTATATTACTCATGGGGAGTTGGTATATGTACATAACATACCTTAATTCTTTTTTATTCCTCTCCCCTGCCTTCCCTTCCCCTCCCACCAACTCTTGGCTGCCGTATACTTTTAAGGCTAGTGTACTAAAATCATTCTATCTTCTTTTGAAATAATTTTCATTTTAGCTGGCTGGTGTACAGATAAACTCACTGTTGCTGGAAAAAACAATCAACATCGATAGGAATTTTCAGAATAAGGGCTTTGCATCTGGTTTAAATATGTTGATATTTTCTTAAAAAGGAAAGGAATGGATTTTCCATTTTAAAGAATTTCTAAATTTATGTTAAAGATTTATAAACTGCATTGAATAATACACAGAATTCAACATACTCAATTTCCCATGTTCCTTTATTCAATCCCCTACTCCTTTACCCAACACACTACCTTACTAACCCTTCTCAAGGGAGTCCCTTTAGTTTCTCCTGATAAATCACTTAACTTCCTAAATGTTTTTATTGTATTTATCACTTCCCCTGTGTCCTAGCTCCTACTTTCTTCAGTTAAAGTCTAGCTCAAAGTCATAGACAATTTCCTAGCAATTTCTCCTCTAAAAAAGCTTCTATCTCCAAGTTTCTATGCTGTTATTATCTAGCCCATGCAGTTCAGCCAATAGACTGTTTTGTAATAACATGATAATTAATTGTGAGATTTTATATTGAAAACGCTATTAGCATGCCATGCAAACTTTTTTCAACCACCTGGCAAACACATACAGGACAGTTTTTCGAGAATAGGAGAAGCAGAGACCATGATCCTTTTTAGTAATCTAGGGAGGCACTCTTGCTATTGCCTATTCTGCTCCTGTCAAGATCTCCATCTTCTATTTATATCATCCATGGTACTCAGCAAAAAAGTAGTATGTGTGGGTGTTATAAAAATAGTGACTGATTTGATATTAAAATGAAAAAGGAATTTTACTTGGCTATGAAGTTTCTTATATTATTTCACAAAAATCTTGAAATTTTGAAGGAAACAAAAGTGGTAACTATGAAAAGCATACTGAAATTCTCTATTTCATCATATTACATATATAAGAGTTCTAGGAATAGCCAGAGCCGTTAATATTTGTATTTCCAGGCACTTATATTTTTAGCCCGCATTGCAGATATGACTTTTATGTTAGTTTTGAACGACTTCTTTCATATTTGGCAAGAATCCAAAAGGGTGCAGACTGAGGGACAAAAACAGAAATGATGAGCAGATAATTGCATGTTCAGCAACACCTCAACAATGGCTCCAAGACCTGACATAGTTAGAAGGATTGCATGAATCATGAGGTAGAAAACAGCTTTGGAGTAAAGAGGCAACCACAGAAAACTGCATGTGAGCCAATGAGCCCATAAGTGAGACACAGAATCCACAAGTACGCAGTATTAAAAAAAACCAAAAAACAAAAACACTTACCTGAGTAAGACAGATAATAATTGTAAAAATGATGTCATAAAAGTGGTTATTCTGCAGTCATGTTGAGAGATGCTGGCAGTGTGCTAACTGCGCCAAGAATAAAAAACAAAACTAAATAAATGTGTGACTACATGTTCTGGAAAAGCCCCCAAATAACTTTTTCCCCAATTGAAATCCAGACATATTTTCAGTGCTATAACAGTGTCTAAAGACAAAGCAAAACAGAAACAATATGTCTTGTTTTCATTAATCCTTTCTTCTCTTTCTTCCAACTCTAGCTCAACTCACCCATTCTCTGCGTGCTGGTTGTATAAGAAGATACAGTATACTGTGAAGTTATTATATATAAGTATTTCCAGGCAGATAATCAGGCTTTTAATTCAAGGAACTCAATCCTTTGACCTTCCTGTATTTTTCATGTTTATTAAACATGATAGTGAATAGTGAAGTATTGATACTTTAATAAGAAAAAAAGGTACAACTTACTATAATCTAGTAATTGCTGTTATGAAATCTCCCTCTTGATACAACATTTACAAGCTCAATTTTTTTTTTCAGTACCAGGGATTGAACTCAGGACCCTGTGCTTGCCAGGCAGGCGTGGCACCACTGAGTTACATCCCCAGCCCACAAGTTCTGAGCTTTTTAAAGGATGACTAGATTCATATTTCTCTTAAAAACATTTAAAAATACAGCTGAGTCATATTTTTTTGGCAAAAGTTCACACTCAGTTTTCACTTGCAAATACTGTCTCAAAAGGAAATTCCAAACTGTTGGAAAGCTAGTAATGCTAGAATATAGGTACATATTGTGAATTCAATTTAAAAATAATTATTTTATGCAAAAGGAAAATGGTTCTATGAATTAGCCAAAATATGCACAACATTGTAAATGAATTTTAAAATTTCATTAAAATCAATAAAATTTACCATTTAGTATTTATCCATGCTAATTTATTTCTTTAGTTATTTGTTCTATACCCACAAAGAAACAGAAAATAGGGATTAAATGTATGTTTAAATTAGTTCTAAACTACAGTGAATTTTTACTTTTAATTCCACTTTTACTTAGACAAATTAGACATTTGATTCACAAGTAATTTTGCATGGAATGATTATCCAGAAACAATTTACAAAAAGAAACAATGATAAAAATGTGTTTTAAAAATAAGTATGCCTAAAATTTTGTGTGAAAAGACACTTTAGAAAGACTGTCTCTTTAGAAATGCATAAATATGACCATTCATCTAAATTTTTTGGTTTCAAATAATAACATGGAGAGTTTAAAGGCAAGTAATTTTTTGAGAGAATAAGTAAAAATCACTAGCTTTTTAAAGAAAATATTTCTAATATTAAATATAGAAGGTCACTACTTCAAAAGTAGATTATATTGATAAAGTTCATTTGCAAGTTAATAGTTCAAAAGCTGATTCATAACAAAAATAAAAAGTTTTCTGTATTTAACACATTAGAAAGAAAATATTGTTAAAAAGCCGAATTTTAAATAATGACAATTAACATTTTCTGATTTTTGAACTCCTTAGTTATTCTATGTACTAGTGGCTCAAAAAATATTTTAAAATTTATTCCAAGCTGATTTTTAAGTAGGATAACAATCTGCAAAACTGCACTGAATGGCATTTGTGGTGAAAAGTCATATATCATTACATAAATAATATTAATTGCATACATATATTTATTCAAAATGTATTTTATGCATGAATGTACACGTAAAGAATAATAACACAAAAGAGCAATCCCTGGGTTTCTGTATACTTCTCTTTCTCTTTCTTGAACCCCAAGGCCAATCTCGGCCCATAACAAAGCAGAAATTTTTAGAACTGCTGACCTAAGTTAAGGACAGAACACTCTGAGTTCATGCTCGAAGAGACAATTTTTCTGCCTGCAAGATCCAGTTAAAATAGGTTCCGATGGAATGAAACAGAAACCAAGGGTGAAGGGGAAGAGTTCGGCAGCAGTTCCATTAGTGCTGACAGCAGATCATGCCATCTGTCTTCTGGGGACTTTGTCAGCCCAGACCACAGAGTTGGGGAATTGGAAACCAGGTAAGCAGATCACAGAGGAAAATGTCCAGAATCAGTTAGGAAGTTTCCAAAGGCTTAGAACTACGTAGCAACTCAAGGGAAATGACCTAGAAAGAAATATACCAAAGGCAGTCTTTACTTCCCAGGGCAATTACTGGAGTTGAGGGAGGAGGACGTCAAGAAGGACTTGTGCCTCATTCACTGTTTATATAATTCCAATGTTTAAATTATTTATTTTACTTTTAAAAACAGGACACATTGGAATGAAATATGTAATATTATATTCTGGACAGATGATCATGTTTTGACAATATTTTTTCTAGAGGAGGTTTTACCATAGGAATATTTCCACTGAGATTCCACATGGCTCTTCTGGGTATCTTCAAGAGCTTTTATAGTTGTGTTGGTTCCATTTAATTTTACGCAAAGCATACTAATTCATTTTTCTTTGATAATGTCATGTCTCTAGTTACTTAATAAAAACAAACTTACTAGACATGATTTGGCTATATTTGAGGGAATGGAAAACTATCTCAAACCCTAGCAAAAAAAAAGGAAACATCAAGATGGATAAAAAAAAATCTATATGTAATAACAATTGCCATTTTTCGGTATTTTTGTATGCTAGTCAGCATTTTTCAAATCAGTGTATGTTTCCACAATACAACTCTGAGGTAGGTGTTATAATTACCATGCAAATGAAATAACTGAGAAAATCACTCAGAAATGTGTAAACGATTGACCTAGACCTCACAGTTGGGAAGGTTTTAAGTAGAGAGTTAACCTAGGAAGTGTAGCTGCATAGTTGTACTCTGAGCCACCAGCACATTACACTTCCTTCTGTGTATGTGATGAAATCAGCATGGAAGCAATTAACTGTGGCTAGATATAGAAAGACAGAGCGAGGTTAAGTGGAATGAGTGGAGCAGCAGTTTGTATCTGACAGTTCCTTAAATTACCACTTGGTGGCAGTTGTAGTTCAGGACAGTTTAAAGTTGGAGCTGGAGGGTTAAATAATAAATAGTCCCAAAAGATGGATATGGAGTAGGGAAACTGTATCATCTTTGTTCAAATATATAGGATGTTTGTCAGTCAAATGTAACTCTTACAGTTACTGTTATGACTCTGGCTAAATGCAAGAGTGTAATGTGTGTTAACTTTCTTGTTACTTCATTTTTTTATATATTTGTCACCGTATGTAGTATCATCTTGATAAAGACTTAACTCTCTGAGGTATTGCATATATATTATGTATCACTTTGTAAGAAGACTCACTCCTTTTTCTTCACAGCCATTATAATAAGATGACAACACAACAGATGATTGAAGTAAAATAGTTATTTTTAGAAATAATTGTGATATTAAGCAACAATCGCATGACAGTATTTAGCTAAGCAGTTCAGAGTTTCTCAGTCATGTCTTTTCCTAACCAATCTGACCTTACAAATTTTCTGAAAAAGTACTCACAAGAGACAAACAGAAAGGAGAAGCACCCACTCCATTCATTGGGAGTTAACTAGTTATTAGTCAGACCCCATCTGGAGTTGCTAGAAAATTGGACATTTACCAACTAGTTGGGCCAAGTATTGAATGAAGTTCTGCCTTCATTTAAGTGCCTAATCTTACCACCATTTGGTTGTCTTGACGAAAGACACGAGTTTGTTTAAAAGTCTGGATTCCTCCTGGCCTATATGAACAGTGAAATAGCTGCCGTATCTTCAAGGACCAGGTACTGGGTAGCTTTTCCCAAAGGTGGCAGGAAAAAAAAAAGCAGAAAATATTGAGGCAAGTTCCAAGAACATGCACCACACCCATGTATGGGAACTTCCAGCACAAAGTGATCATGGTACTACTAGCAAGTGCTTTCTAATTGCTGTTGTAGGAGCTGGTGCCATCAAAATAACAGCTTCTCATCTTGGACAGTGGTCAGTAGGAAATGGGGAGAGGGAAAAGAACTATGACCCTTTGCTACCACACAAACAAAGAAAGCAAAAATACATATTTTATCTTTATTGAGCCTTGAAGTTCTCAGCACAGGAACCATTACCCACAAGAAGCTGTTGAACCCTTGAAAATGTGACGGATGAACTGGAAGACTGAGGAACCAAATTCTTTATTTGATCTGATTTTAATTCTTAAATTTAAATTTAAAAATTAATATGGTGTAAGGTACTTTTTATATTAAATAGAGTTTTGCTGCTTTGGCAAGACATGTTTACTTCAGTCATAATGTTGCATGGGATGTTATCATTGTCTTATAGCGCAGGTACTAGATGCACCAAGTACTTCACTGTGTCAGTGGGCTGAGCATCGTTCTTCACAGTGTCAGTGGTCTGAGCAAGTTGAATATGCAGCATGCATTACAGTGATACTTATATACATTGTAATTAGAAATTAAATATAATATTTTAGTAATATATTTCATTTATTTTTATATTTTAAATAAGTATTGAAAATTTTTCAAATTTAAAATGAGGACATCTATGATGAATAATCAGTTGAAAGTGAAGAAGCTAGTTATGGTCTTCTGTTTTCTTTGTTTTGTTTTGTGGTGGTACTAGCATTTGAACTCAGGGTCTTGCATGTAAGAGGCAAGTGCTGTATCACTAAGCTACCTCGCCAGCCTTAAAATGAAAATGCTAGCATTTTGGTGGACATACTAAAGAAAAAAGAAACTGGAAAAATTTATTGATGAGCAGAACTTTTCTTTTGTTGAGTACAGTAAAGCATAAAAAGTACTTGATCTTATTGTGTAAAAAGTTTTTTAAATCAATAAAGTAGTTAATAGCAAATCAGTAGCAAATGTGATAAATTCACTTTTTGAAAGTTAATAAAACAACACCTTTAGCTGAAAAAAATCAGAATTAAATGTATAACAAAAGTGTTTCGGTGATCTTTCCAACAGCTTTGAAATTGAGAAACTGTAAAATGTTTTGATTTCTTACATACAACAAAACTAATTTTTAAATAGATAGTTCAAGAAATCATTTTTTCTGTTACGGTAACTTTGTTAGATAATAATGAATAAAAAACTAAAAAGGATATTTTAGAAAAAAATTAAATATCTTCAACTACACCACAATCTGTACCAGTGGAACATAAACCTTTTCTATAAATATGTGTGACCAGATTATTGAAAATTTTAAAAATTGAAAGTCTTCTCTATAGCTTTTTATGAATCACATAGATAACCTAAGAGATACTGCCCTACAAACACCATAAGTATGATTTGTCCAAAAGTATAAAAAGACTTCCAAATTTACAAATAAGTTTTATCATCGCCTGACTTACTTAGAAAGTTAAGCCATGGTGTAGGTATATTAGACTTTTACTGCCAAGAAGAATTTTGTAGAGATATGAAAAACTCAATTTCTATCTCAACAAACTCCAGCTACATTAAATTAAATATTTAGATATATTATCATCTTAAAACAGGAGATAAATATTTCCTTTATTGCTCCTATTTACTGTGTGTTTCACAATGAAAGTATTTGTGCTCTATTCCTTGGGAATCTGGAGTCATGAATGTAGATTTTAAAAATCATTCACGTTTAAATGTAAAAGCCACGAAAACACATAGATGTGTACACACACACACACACACACACACACACACACACAGAAACACACAGAAGCAGTGGATCCTTGTTAATATTAAATGATATTGAACTAAATAATTTTGTGCTCTTTTCTAAGGGCCAGTAAGTGAGTAGTAGTGGGAGAACTTTATAAAGCTTTACTGTATTGTTAATGCCAAGACTTTTTGAAACATAAAAATAGAGATGAAAAATGGAACTGTGATTTATATTTTCTCACTTGATGTACTGCATAAAAATAAACTAAATTTGAAACTTCAAGCAAAAGAAAAACTTGTGATCTAGAAAACAGTGAGAATTTCTGATAAAACTGAAATTTTCCATAATAAAAATCAATAATTATAATTTCAACATGAATCAAGTTATAGGAGATTTTAATTATGATCAATATTATGCAAGTTCTCTGCAAGAAATTTTGAGGATGACTGTTGATATTGATAAACTTTTAGACTTGCTCTTCAATTTATGAAATATCTAGTTTGAATTTGAGAAGATTAAATTGGCATAAGTTAAGAATTTTAATTAGGACAGATTTTGTTTGGAATCGAAGTGTTTCAGTTTCAGAGGCAAATTTTTCTAAAGAACAACAGAGAAGTTTTGCCAATGTGGATGGTAATATTAATAGAAAATGCTTTGTGGTTACCTTTGTTCTTGGAAAGTATTTAAATGTATTTGGGAAAACATAGGGATATGGATCTACTTTTGAGATGGCTAATTCTTTTGACGTCAAAGTATCATTATCTATTTGCAGGTGAAAACTTTATTTTATATATATTGTTTTCTTTTTTGTTTTTTGTTTTTTTGAGACAGAGTCTCACTGTGTAGCTGTGACTGACCTGGAACTCACTATATAGCCCAGGCTGGTCTCGAAATTGCAGCAATCCTGATCCTCCTACCTCAGCCTCCCGAGTGCTGGGATTGAAGGCATGTGCCACCACTCCCAGCAATGATATTTTTGTGTATTGGTTTAAGTATATACTAAAATTGATTTTATCTGTTTCTTTCTTGTAGTTGTTATAACATTTAAAATTATGTG
>NW_022901027.1:8985-19421 GCF_012274545.1 Fukomys damarensis | reverse complement strand
AAAAAAAAAGTCTTTATGAGCTACATTGGCCTTTCTTTGATGCAAGGTGGCCAGCCAGGGGGGGAACATTGGCATATACATAGGGTGGTAATCCTAGGGTGATAACTTGGGGTGGAGAACAATGAGGGAACCCCTTCAATTTAACACGGAAGCAACTAAAATTTGAGGCATGCAAAATGGACATTCCATGAGACAAAAGCAAGGCAGCATCTGCCAGAAATTACAAAAGCTAGAGTATTTCACTGACATAAACGCTCCTCATCTATAGAAGTGGCCATTAAGGTGTATGTTAATCATGACCAGGAGATAAAACAGGGGGCTTAAGGAAAAAAAAATTGCTGGCAGAAGCACTCTTGAAAAAGGCAGAGGACATAAAAGGACGAAGACATTAAAAAAAGTCAAAGATCAGGCTGGACATAAACCCAGGAACTTCAGAAACTAGCTTAAAATCAGTGGTATGAGAGATGTAAAACTTTTAGACATTAAAAAGATAAATATCCATGGCCAAGAATGTAGCTCAGTGGTGCCGCAGCGGCCTTGCAAGCACAAGGTCCTGAGTTCAATCCCAGATACCACCAAAAAAAGAAAAACATTTCACTTTTTTTTTTTTTTTTGGTACCAGAGATCGAATTTGGTACCTTGCGCTTTTGATGCAGGCAGCAGAACCACTGAGCTAAATCCCTGGCCCTAAAAAAAAAAAAAAAAAGAAAAACAAAGAAAAGATGAGAAAAAAATACAAGACAGGGGACCCCTTCACAAAAGGCCATTATCACAGGGAGCAAGGCACTGATCTAATTGGGTTTACAAGACCTGGAAGTCATGAGTGCTAGGCCAGACTTGGGCTCCATCTTTTCAGGTTCCTAGGAGTCAATGGTCACAATGACTGGGGAGCCAATTGATAAAAGTTATGGTAGGTAGTAGAACGAAACATTCTGTGGTGTTACAGTCCATTAGACCATTGTCCAAAAGACTTGTGATTATTGTTGGGCCACTAGAGTTCCAGAGAACAGGCCATTTTTCTCCCAAGAGGTGCATTATGGAGAAAGAGAGATCTGACATGAACTCCTATACCTTCCAGACTACTCAGCTTCATTGCTGAGAAGAGATTTGCTTCATAAATTACAAGCTCAAATTGCCTTTGGGCCACACACACACACACACACACACACAGAAAACCTGACTTTAAATATGAACCACCCCTGTCCTACAGGGAAAAGAATGAAAACTACTCTCATTAGCCACCCAAGCTGGGAGCAAATAAACTATATGGATTGACACAGACAGTTCCTCGAATACGAGCTAAGACTTGTTGGGGGTTCCCCTATGAGTTCACCAAAATAAATACCCTCATTCCTAGGAAGCTATACAAGGCATCCAGGAACACTTAAAGAGGCTTATAGAAAGTGGAATGTGGGTCAAATGCCACTCTTCGTAGAATACCCCACTTTTGCTGGCACGTACACCAGGGCCTAATAAATATAAACCAGTATAAGACTTGTGTGCTACAAATTAGGCTGCTGAAGCCATAGACTCAATGGTGCAAACTTGAAGGGCAATGTCAGCCCTTCAACTTGGGCCCTGGCCACACTCCTCATCTCAGAGCCTCTTCTCCCAGATACCTCTCAGATAAAAGAGCCTGACCTGCCTGAAAAACTAAAATATATATAAAAAATGATAAAAGTTTGCTGATGGGAAGCTAGCCATCCCCTAAGTACTAGGCCTAAAATTCATAAAACAATTCCATCAAGGGTCTCATATAGAAAAGACAATATTAAAAACATTATTAGGCAGCCATTTCTATGTTCCATAGCATTACCATGACTTAGGCTGCTTGTGAATATTGCCTAACCTGTGCCCAAAACAACCCAAGACAAAAGTCTACCCAGTCTCCAAGAATCCAGGAAAACAAGATCTACTCCATATAAAAAGTCTACCCAGTCTCAGAATCCAGGAAAACAAGATCTACTCCATATAAAAACCTACTTATGGACTTTACTAAATTGCCTGAAGCCAAGGACCATCAATATATGTAGGTGTTTGCCTGCATTTTCTCAAAATAGATTAAAGCCTTCTCCACCTAAACAAAATGGACACAAGAGGTGACCAAGGTACTATTAAAACATTGTCCCAAGATTTAGACTGCCTTTGACTGTGGGGTTACACTGTGGTTTAGCATTCAGAGCTGAGATAGTCCAAGTGTTCACACAGATGTTGAAGGTAAAATAGAAGTTTCACACAGTTCACCAGCCACAGAGCTCAGGAAAAATAAAACATGAACTGGACATGAGATCAAGTCCTGCCCATGGTCCTTCTTCAAGTCTAGTACACCCCATCAAACAAACTGGGTATTCCCACTATAAAAGTTTGCTCAGCTGGCCACCCTCAACCAGAGGTCAAATTAAGGGTAATCTTTATAAACTGAAAAAAATTGTCCCTGAGAAAACAAATACAGTCTTTAAAAATAGCCCTGCAAGATAGCCACAGCTGGGTACAAAAACATACACATAAACTTAACAGACCCAGTGCACCTATTCTAACCTGGAGATTTTATTTGACTCAAAAAATAAATAAATACATAATTCAGCAACCCTAGTGCCCCATATTGTAATCTTGTTTATTTTTGTTGTTAAAATTACAAGAACTGTGTCTTAGATATACCACAGCCACTAGCACAAGTCAAACAGATCAGCCAACAGGATCCAGATCACCCAGGCCAGCTGATCCTGTAACAAGATGATGCTGCCACCAGAGATGATAGCCCTGTCCTGGAGTCGACCAGTACACACACTGCCAAAGCCTAAAAGTCAACACAGAGTCACAAGGACAACATAAGTTTCTTATCCTCTTCATTATAATTCTCCCTTGCCTCTTATGCCTATCTGTCAAAAACAGTCAGCCATAGAATCTCTCATAAACAGGCACACCACTCAACTGACAACCTTAACCAATGACCAATTTATGTTTAGTAGGATGTATTGAGCACCCATTTATGACAAAAATTGATAATAATAATAATGGTGCTGCTGCTGTGTAGTAAAGTTTATAAAGAGCATCAAAGGGGGAATGAAGCAGAATTTAAGAAAACAAGCCCTTTCTAGCCTGAGGCAGTCCCCCCAAAACTCCCCTTTCCCCTGTAGCTGTAACTCCTTGTTCTGGTACAGATAAAATTAACAACTACTTCCTGTAGACAAAATTTATGATACTCTGTTCTCATATGATTCATAAGACACTGTCCTCTTTCAAGGTAGTTGCAAAACTATCTGCCCCTGTCCTATTCCACTAAGCTCACTTGCCACATCACTAGAAAAACCACCTCCTTTGACAGTGTATAAAAGCTGAAACTTCTCTTTGTTTAGTGCTCAGCCATTTTAAACAGAGTCCACTAAACTGGTATATATACCTAAAATAAATCCTCTTGACTCTCATTTGGTCTCCCCTATCTCTTAGAATTCTGCAACACTACTAAAAATTCTTCAGATGTTTTTGGAGGTCATTATAAAGTTTTTAACTTCGCCATATGTCCAAGCGGATAAATATTTTAAAATCTAATCAAGTGCTTAGCTATAACTGTATCACTGTACTGTTGAGCACAGCTTTTATTTAAATAAAGTTAACTTATGCACTAAGAAACATTACTCACAGCTCAAAATTTACAATTTTGAATTGATAACACAGACTTAGGTATACTGGCTGCTTAATGCCTCTAAAATATCTCATATGACCATATATCCCACTATATATAGTATAAGTTAACATGATATGAAAAAACCAAAAGAATAATGGCCATTTAGATAAAGAATTAAAATGTTAGATATGCATAGGTAGATTTCATTCAGTATTTATATTTATTTAGTTTTAGACATATACCATATTTGAAAAAAATTTGGAGATTTTGCCACAATGAGTGGAGAACAAAAATTAAGACCATTAGGAATATTTTTTATAAAACTCACCTTTGTAAACATGACTCTTTTCTTAGTTTTACACAGTTCTATAAAAAAACAAATAGCAGCTTTATTGTTATTTGTCCACTGTTTTACAAGTTTTAAGTTGGCATCCAAAATTAAAATGCAGTCAGCATTTTTAAGTGGCATGCATGAAAACATTAGATCCAGAAGACACACTTAGCTTCATTTCTGTCCTGTAGTGTTGTTTTGGGAAGTACTACGCTGTTGATTATAAAAGATGAAGTCATAGTTCTACCAACCACATCCTACTATTATGGTAATTCTAATTGTAGTGACCTGTGGAATCAATGGAAGGAAAAAAAACTTACAATGAAATAAGAAACAAACAAAATAAAACTTGCAATATATGGAAACTTTTTTTAATCACAAAAAGTTATTCCCCAAAAATTCTAGAAAAAAAAACAACAACAACAATGTAATAGTAGAAATGTTAGGATTTATTTGAGGATATTTGAATATATGCCAAACTATGATTACCACCATCATTTTATTATATATTGTCTCAAAGACTTTTATATTACACTCACTTGTTGGGATTTAGCATAACAATTAGTCTGACAAATTATGCTTTTGCTCAATAATTACAGTACCATTAACTACTTCTTTACCAAGGCATACTCTTCTAGATCACCCATAATTTTCTACTTTTTCTTACCACTATAACCACAAAATTGGAATTAAAAGATAAAGTTGGGACATCTGGAATTCACCCCTACAAGTAGAGTCAATATCTGCCCAATGCTTGGTTCAGTGAGAGGATGGATACCTGTTTTACCATGGTATATTTTAAAATATTAGTCCATTTCACAATATTGAGTCCATTAACAAACAGAAAATAACATTCCCTTCCTTTTTCTCAAGCCCATGATTTAAAAAGTATTAGATTTATCCATTCAGTATTTCGTTACTGGCCACTCAGTATTTCTCTGGTATAAAAGTTAAAAGATGAGTAAAATATATCTGTGACTCAAGGGGATTACAGTAAAGACAAATAAGTATGCATGTAAATATAAAATTTTAAGTGTTGATTTTTATTCTTTGAATTTGCTCAAATGAAAGTTTAATTTCTTTTTAATTTGGAGAAAATAAAAGTGTCTTCAGACCCCAAGGTAAATACACACACACACACACACACACACACACGAATGTATTTGTGTTTTATTCTGTAGAATACACAAAATGAACTGTATTGCCCAGGGAACATTCCTTTGCTCCAAGGATCACATTTTGGAAGGGTTTTAGTCAGGCAAGAGAACATGAAAATGGTGGTGGGGTACTCTGATTTCTATAATGTGACTCTTTCCAAAGAAGTTATTAAACACTGTGAAGCATTAGTTCTCTAATAGATGTATGCAGCATTGCAGAAATCAGGATAGTGACCCTAAGCATGCAGAGCAGTAAGAAAGTAGTAAATAAGGGGAAAAAAAAAAAAAACACAGGAATTTAGAGCAAGTATGGGGAAGTCTCTGAATTGAAGGGGAGAAGACCCAGACAAACATGCCCTGATATCTCATCCCACAGCTGTGTTTCTGTTGTTCTCAACAGTTTCCTGAGTTTTTCATGGTTTCTGACCTAAAGCATTTTTACCAGTAGGTAGGTTCAACCAATAAGAATAAAGTACCTAGAGTAAATAAACCAACTAAATAATAACCTTTCCTGTTTTTTGCTTTCAAAAAATCTGATTTTGCTGCATTTTCAATTATTATTTAAAATTAGGTTACATATATCCTTACAATGGCAAACATTTTAAATTTATAGAAAGTGCTCATTTAGAACCTAAGGGTGTTTCATCTCTCAGCCTTTTACATTTCCTTCTAAAAATTTCCTTTTTTAGTTTTTCCTTATGCTTTTTGCTTTAAAACTATCTTGTGGGATATTTCTACCTTGCCAGGATAAATTAAAGACTAACTTCCACCATAGGCTCACAAATGTTCTTAGGACAGATGTTATCAAGGGGAGAAACTCCTTCACAAAAATTCAGGGAGGTTCCTGAAAACATCAAGGAGATTAAATAAGATACAAGCTCGAATGTTGCAGATCTTCAAGACATGTATTGCCTATTTTTACAAAGAAGCCAATGTTGTTAGAGTTAGTGTTTGGCTATATGGGGGAGTCCTTAATTATTTTTTGTAAAGATCAATTATTAGGGGTTTGAGTTAAGTGTGACCTAACATGAAGATAAAATGACAACGGTACCAGGGATTGAACTGGGGTCCTTGTGCTTGTGAGTCAGGCGGTGGAACCACTAAGCTAAATCCCCAGCACCTACAAAATGTTCATCTTAATCTATAAATAAAAAAAGTTCCATTCCTTCTGTACAAGATCCTTTCCTTTTATCAGAACATGGGTTCCCTCTCTTAAGTGTAATGAGAGAAAAAGACTTGGCTTTTATAGCAAGAGCATATGTCTCTGAACAAAATAAGCATTCTTGAAATCTAAATAACATGATATGTATTAAATAAATATTATGTAATATTTTACATATTAAGTTACTCTATTAAATTAAATACTATATAAAGTACTATTGGAGTATTTTTTCTACTTATTGAAACTAATGTAGTTTGTAGAAATTGTGCATAATATAGAAGCATTTTCAGTTGTTTAGTTTTTGCTCAAAAGAAATTTTATTTAAAGATGTTTCATATGAAAAAACTAGTAAAGTAGCGTAAGATTATCTCCTTAAAGAAGCTAAACAAAAGTACTTTATATTAAGTACAATAACATCAGTAATCCAATCTGAAGTAGTGGCAATATCTCTGTGCCTAAAAATGGATCAATCGAGGACAATTGAGGCTCTAATCACATGGGCCTCGCCTTAGTTCTTAACACTCGGTAACAAAGGGAGCAACTGAGGTAGTACATTATAAACAACAAAATGTGGATTGCCTGTGGTTAATAACTAATAATGAAATTAATTAGGTTCTACTCATGTTTTTAAATGGAGGAGAACCCGACGACGACAACAAAAACATTGAACCAGGTTACATAAAAGACAAAATTGGAAACTTTGGAAGAATGTAACCAGTCTAGGGATTTTAAATATTTCCAAGGACACAGTGCATATTCCAAATTTTGGCTCAAGCGACTGAATGTCGCAGAGTCTTATCTGGAACTGGGCTGCAGAGGCTGCCAGTTCCACAGAATGTAACGTGAGCAGCGCTGCCTTGAGCCTGAGGAAGACTTAGTTACAGGGTAGTCTCTTTAGAAATGCCTCGCCGGTCAAAAGGATTCCAGGTCCTTCGTGCTTCAAAGAAAGAGTAGGACGAGACAAGCACAACATGGTGCCAAGTTTATTTGAAAAGTGTGGGGTTAATGGGTGTGGGAAAAACCAGATCTGCAGAGCGAACCTGAGCCAAAGAGAAAAAGAGGAAAAAAGCAAAAATAAAGGCACACACTCCTTCTGGGGAATGTGGCTCGGGCTATCACGGGAGCACAAGTTAGCAGCTTCCGCGGCGGTGGTGCCCGGGCTTTTTTTATGCTATCCACATCTCGTGGAAGCTCAGGAGAAGTTCTATATAGGGGGTGCTGGGATCTTGAAGTTGACAGATCCCTCTCCTTCTCCCAGCCAGCTTTGCCACGCCCCGTAGTTTATGTCAGCACCAGCCTGGTTCATAGCAGAGGCCTTACCCTGTAAGAGCTACATTGGGCTGGGGATTTAACTCAGTGGTGCCGCTGTCTGCAGTGAAAGCGCAAGGTCCCGACTTCGATCCCTGGTACCAAAAAAAGAGCTACACAAATCTGAATTTCTTGGCCTGTGTCACTTCTAGAGGAAAAACGTAAAAGAAGAGTCTTGTGAACAAATATACATGGGACGATAGAGATAACATTTGTTGTAATAACATTTTTTGTGTTTCTATGAGAGTTGAGGGTGCGTAGTTTTGTGTTGTCTGACTTAGTAGCCACTGGTTGCGTATAGTTACAAAGAATTTAAATGTATTCAGCCAAAACTGAGATGTATTATAAATATAATCATACCACTGATTTTAAAGATTTAGAATCATGCAAAGAATTTAAAATGTCTCAATAATATTTTATATTAGATGTCAAAATGTTACAATTTTTATTACATTGGTTTAAATAAAATCTGTTGAAGTTTAGTTCAGTGGTAGAGCACTTGCCTGGCATGCACAAGGCACTGGGTTGGACCCCCAGCATTGTATGTGTGTGTGTGCGTGTGTTGCATGTGTGTGCATGTTTGTTTTTAAGACAGGGTCATGCTATGTAGTTTAGACTACATAGCATGTAGTGAGTTTGAATTCACTATATAGCCCAGGCTAAAATAGAATTTAGCAATCTTCCTGCCTCAGCCTCCTAAATATACAGGTGTATACTTCTAGGCCCAATTCTTCATGTCAGAAATATTATCATGGCAACTGAGAGGGAAAGAGATCACATACCAGCTGCTTTCGTTGATTCTTTCTCAATTTAAACTGAAAAAAACCCTCTTCCCTTATGTTTCATCGTGCTATGCTTCATGAAGAGATATTGTTACCTAGGTTTATAAATGTCAATGTTTATCGAATACCTATTAAATCTAAAGCAGTATTTCAAGAGCTTTTCTGTGTTGCATTCTTTAATTCTTAAAGCAGCCTATGAGATAAATATTACTTGGTCCACAGATGATATGATGTAGTGGAAGCCATACCAAGTAGCAAGAACCCAAACCCTAAACCCAGTAGTCTCTACTTAGAATCTGAGCTTGTGACCAATATATTATGCCATCTTACAACATTCGCAAGGAAATTAGAGGAAGCAAAATAGAGTGCTCAATAATTCAGATTCAGGATATGTGCCTATCTTCTCAGTAAACTCCCCAAGTAAACATAGCTTGTTTCTGATACCCATTCAACCCACAATACGGTGTGAGAAATCTGAAAAACCAAAGTTTTGACTTGATTTTTCTCAGTAGAGTATTGCCCTTCACTTCTGTCTGGCCCTGCGGAGGCCAGTGTAGTCTCTCCCAGCCATTGAGAAGACCTCTGCCAAAGTCAGTTCCCCCTCCCAAGGCCTCCTCTCTGCTCTCCTGGCATCCCCTGTCCCCCAGGCCTCTCATATTTGATATCAACATCGTGGGCACGAGAAGAGCAGGCCTCGGGAGGGTGGTCCCCACAGAGGAGCTGCAGACTAACAAGATGATAGAAGAACTGACAACTGACTCCCAGAAGCTGCTACACCAGCTCAATGCCCTGTTGAATGGGAAGCTAGAAGTCGGCCAAAGGTCTACAACATGGGCCTAATTGAATCTGTGCATGATAATGGCCTCAGAATGAATGCAGGACTATGGGGCTTCTTACACTAATGCACTTCATTGGCTTTGATATGGAGACATCTTCTCTGTGAGTCTAGTAGACAAATTGCTGTATAAAATGAAGATACAGCCCAAGCATCTTGAGTGTGCTGGACTGAGCTGTTTTTATTTGGCTATAAAACAGGAAAAAAAGAAAAAAGAAAAAAAAATGTCCCACTGCCAATGGACTTGCTTCAAATAAGCCAGTATATGTTCACAGATTTGAACTTGATGAAAATAAAAAGATTTCTTTTGAGAAAGTGTGTTGAGAGTCAAACCACCACTGCCTTTCAATTTCTACAACTCTATTATTCACCCATATAGAAGAACTTGTCATTTTAAAGGAAACATAGACTAAATGTTGAGAGAGATCACATTTTCTAAAGCAAAGCCTTCTGCTTTAGCCTTGTCTATCACTGCATTCGAGATCCAAGCACAAAAGTGGATAGAGTTAACAGAAAAAATAGAATCTCTTCAGAAATATGCCAAGATAAATAGCAGAGATTTGGTCTTCTGTAAGGGCTCGTATCCTACTGTTTAACTGAATATTCATCAAACCAGTGTTCCAAACCAAATATTCTAAAGGCAAAGTAGATTGTTTTTTGTTTTGTTTTGTTTTGTTTTGTTTTTTGGTACTGGGGATTGAACTGGAACTCGGGTCCTTGCGCTGGTGAGGCAGGCGGTGGCACCACTAAGCTAAATCCCCTCCCTGTTTTTGTTTTTCAATTGCTGTGCAATTAAAGTAGAGCCAGTACAGAATAACTCACCTTTCAACAATTCCTGAAATGGTTCTTCTATTGGTAACTTGATTATTATTCTCTGCATAGAGAAATCCTGCAATTTTTTTCTATAATTAAAGTGCTGAAATGTTATCTTTGAAATAAGCAAACTGCACTTGAAGTTCAAAGGAAAACAATGACCTCACCAATGTAGTCAGTTAACGTTTGAAGGCATTCACTCTAGGTAAATTGTACACAGTACTGTAAGAGAAGGGAGTCATCTATCTGCTGATATTATAGGTTAACTATTTCATTAAGTTGTCAGCTTAGAAAAAATGTCTTTTAAAGAACCCGAATTTCAAAAGCAGCACTGAAGTAGTGATTATTTATTACCATCATCTTCGCTATATGTAGACCCAAATTTTAGCCCATTTAAAATTAAAATAGGACCAAGGACCAAAA
>NW_022901027.1:4184-7552 GCF_012274545.1 Fukomys damarensis | reverse complement strand
TGTCACAGAACTGTGAACACTTTCTCAGTGCAGCCTGTAACCTGAGTCTGTTGAGAATGACTGTAACCAATTCTGACATCATGTTACAAATAAATAAGCACTGAAACATAAACCAAAAGATCACAGTAGTTTCTATCTTTAACTTTTGTAAATCGTATTTTGTGAATAAGTTCAGTTTTCCCCAAAGCTGGTATATTTCAATATTGTGAAAACACAAGTGTTAATTTTGAGTTGGCAGGGGTAATCTAATCAACTGCCACTACATTTGGTACTAAGAGACATACCTTTTAAGAAAATTATTGAAATAAAAATACAGTACTAATTTTGGGAAATATATTTAGATTATACAGGAATATAGAAATTTGTACTTGAGTAAATATATTAAAGGTCCTCTTAGATTAATTTTTAATGTGTGCTATACCTACTTATCTGTTACTCCTGACATTTGTTTTTTTTTGGTACCAGGGATTGAACTCAGTTCCTTGTGCTTGCAAGGTAGGTGCCGGAACCACTGAGCTAAATCCCCCGCTGTTTTTTTGTTTTTTTGTTTTTTTGTTTTTTTGACTCCTGACATGTTTTAACTACTGGCCTACTTTTAATTTATCTTATCCTTATTATTCATTTAGTATAATCAGAATAAAAGATAATCAAAGAAAGAAAAATGTAGAAATGGAGTTTTATGTGCTTAGGTGTGCTGAAACATTTTAATAGCTTAAATAATATGCCTTGCATGAAAGAAATATAGGGATTCTGACTATAATTTTTTTTATTTTTTAGAAGATTTTTAAAGTCATTGTTGTGACAAATGTTTAATGAATTTCTACTACTTACCAGGCACTATTTAGGGGAGATCAAAACAGATAAGATACCTGCTCTAATGTAGTTTATATTTCAGTGGAGGTGGGAGAGGTGGGGATACAGAAAATATACAACTTTCTAAAAGCAAAACAATACAGCAAATCAAACAACAAAAACAAGAAAGAGGAGGACCCAGTAAGGAAGAAAATTAAAACATCCAGGGCCTCCTGGGGGTGACTCACTGCTGGCAATGTTGTCCCTGGAGTATTTCCAAGATTCAGAAATATAAATTCACTTCAAATGATGTTCTGTAAAGACCAAGTAATGCACAGATGAAGTAATTTAACTGTAAAACTTAAGTAGTTAATATTTATATAATTTTAGATTTGTTTATATTTTAGGGAATGGTTTCAATTTAAAAACAATTATTTGATACTACTTATTTTAAACTATGACTCATATCTCAATGAGTTGGTTTTATTCTTAAAGAATATCAGTAGTCCTTTAGTTATCAAGCCACTTTTATAAAGTTTTAAGATTTTTCATTTTAAAAGATAGATGTGGGCCAGGGATTTAGCTCAGTGGTGCTGCCTTCTGCCTCTTTCGCTTAAGGTCCTGAGTTTTATTCCGGGTACAAAAAAAAAAAATGCTATATAGAGAGGGTTGCTGGCTTTTTGCTGGTCTCTGTGTTACACTTCAAGCCTTATTATTTTTTAGGCTCACTTAAAAATGTTTAATTTCCTTAGAAATGCATTTTACAGAAGTAAGAATGAGAGTCAATGACATTTCGCAAGCGTTAACTTTCTAAAGCCTAATTACTATACAGCATATGGTTTTCTGAAGCAAAGGAGAAAATGTATAAACATAAAGGTCTGTTTAGTAAATGCCAAAAATATGAATTTAAAAAAAAACAAGGAAGCTCTTGAAGGAAATGGGCTTAGGTAATATTCAGTGATCAGGAGAAGTCATTGAAGGATTTTTGAGAGAGGCGTGCTATGTTCAGTTTTTAGGTTAGAAATACGAAACAGCGGGGCCGGGGATTTAGCTCAGCAGTTCGGTGGCCTGCCTTGCAAGCCCAAGGACCCGAGTTCAATCCCCGGTACCAAAAAAACAAAAAAAAACAAAAAAAAAAAAAAAACAGGAAGTAGAAACAGCAATAGTGAACAGAAATGGGGTGTGAAGAAACACAGACGCAGAGGACAAACGAGGGCACTGCATCTGAAGAAGAGGATCTATTAACCTTCACAATAAAGCTGGAAGTAAGTTTGGGGAGAAGTATGATGAATAAATTTTAGACATGCAAAACATTCGTGACAGCTAATTGTAAGTTTAATGTACAATGAGATTATCAGAGTAAGTTGACAAAAGTACAGAAAACCAAGTTAGTGGAGCGTGAATACGAATCTGGAGTTTACAGGGCAAAGGGTTCCTCTGGCAGAAGTATCACAAGGGTTAACTTGAGCCAATGCATAGACACAGAAAACAAAAAGCAAAATGAATGTGGGAAGAAGGGACTGCGATACCCAAGAGCTACGTGTGAGATGAAAAGGAGAGGCCTTGTCCCAAATTGAAAAAGGACAATGTGATACGTTGGCTGTCTCAAAGAGCTTGAGCTTCTCTCACAATTAATGGGAATCCATTGAAAGCGTTTTCAGGGAGAGTGAGCCCCATAACTGGTGGCAGTTACGATGGATGACATGTCAGGGGTCTGCCTGGAAAGAGGGACACTAATTAGGAAGTTCTTGCCATTAGTCGGTGAGAGATCATGAGAATATTTACTAAGATAGCAGCAGTGGGAGAGGACGTGAGGACCAGTGGGATCGATGTAGAGGTGCTTGGTTACAAGGACAGGGGAAAGTGAGGGGTCAGCGATGATCCCTAGTGTTCTGACTTTGGCGACTGGGTGAATACATCTTTTTAACACTGGATTTTGAGAATGAGTACAAAAGGGAGACTGAAAGATAGGGTCAAATAATGAGAAAAAATTGGGGAAGAAAGTGTTGTGAAACATACATTAAGAATACATCAAGAGTATAGAGAGTTTCAGGAAGTAGAGAGTAATGCTAAATGCTTAAGATGTCAAGTGAGTTAAGACCCAAAAATTCCCTTTTTGATTTAATGACCGAGGAGACAGTGTCTGGGTGAGAGCAGTTTCAGTAGAGTGATACAGACAGAAACCAGACTGCTGGGGGAGGAAGATGAAGGAGGGAAGCGACAATAGTCTAGACTCTTCCTTCACAAAGCTTGAAAATAATAGAGAGAGAGAACAAACTGAGAGTGTAGAATGGATCCATTTTTCCTTTACTAAGGCATTGTATACATATTTATATATAATATATTTACTTATATAATATAGATGATAATATATATGACTGACTATATATGTGGGATCATGAAGGTATATATGTATACACAAATATACAAAAATGTGACTTATCCCATACACATACACACATATACATTTCTGTGTTTCTATTTTTCTACCAACTGAGCTACATCTCTAGCGAATCTTCATTTATCTACAGATTAAAACCAATGATTTAATATACATGGGAACAATTTTAAACACC
>NW_022901027.1:2062-2985 GCF_012274545.1 Fukomys damarensis | reverse complement strand
TGCTGACCAGCTCCCTAACTTGTTCTTCTCATGTTTGACGTACAAATTAGAGGCAAGCTGTTCTGAAATGGAAGAGAAGGGAAAGGAAGGAAAAAGAAAGGAATGAAAGAAAAAAAGAAGGAAGGAGGAAAGAAAAAGAAGGCTCAGTAATCGCTTAACTCTACCACTTAAATAACTTTCTCACTGGTAATACTTAGCAGGCTGTGAACTTTTGTAACAGAGTTATTTGTAAAGATCAATGTAGTCAGAAAGATCTACATTCCAGTCCACTCTGTTTTACTTATTACATGTATGGCCTTGAGGATAATACTTAACCTCATATTTCTCAGTCTCTCTCTCTCTCTCTCTCCCTCTCTCTATCCCTCTCTCTCTCTCTCTCTCTCTCTCTCTATATATATATATATATCATGATTACATATTACACTAATACATATATACACTATCACACTATTACTATTACTATTAACAGTGGAAAATGTTTTTATATGATCAACATTAATCCAGGTCCAATGACTTCATTCAGAAAATTTATTGGGTTATAAGGTTTGAACATAGGAAAGAAAAGGTAAAGTCAGGAATGATGGAATCCAAAGATGGAATCCTCCTCAGGGCTTTGTTTTTTTTCTGTTATCTTTGGAGTGTTGGTTTCAGTCTCTTTTAATGCAGCTGAACTCTCTTCACATGAAAGGGAGCAGGGGACACTGATGTCGTTGGACTCACACGTCATCCCCAACACCAGAGAGGAATGGGGCTTCCACATAGCAAGGAAAAGAACCGTAAAGTGATGTCGATTTTGCCCAGTTGGCCTGTTTGTCTAGTCCCAAGTTAAATGTGTTGGTCAAAAGTATGAATCACTTTTAGATTTCTTGTAGCCAGAATGAGGTTGTTAGGTACAGAGGCTTATCAGCCAAATTGGGCACAAT
>NW_022901027.1:0-1936 GCF_012274545.1 Fukomys damarensis | reverse complement strand
TTGGGCAATACTCATTACCTACTTCATATAGCTCTTGTAATGATTAACTGGTTACAATAAAATTCAGCATATGTGCGAGTGTGTGGGGGGGTCTCTGTGTGTGTACAAACAACAGAACTCAAAAGAAAGCAATTATAGAAAATTATTATTCCTTTCCTATTATCCTTAAAATCCTTTTTCTTATATTTTTCCTTTTTTCTTCATTGGTACATTTTAGATATACCGTAGTCCTATTCATCATTGGGATCTTGCACCTCTACATGATGTATCTCTGTTCATATTTTTCCCCATTTTCCTGCCCTCCCTTCACCCCCTCCAGCCTTACCTATTTACAGAAACTTTTGCTTCCATTTTTTTTCTTTTCTCTTATTTTTTCTTTTCCCTTCTTAGCTTTCCTCTACCCCTCCCACTTTCCCTACATCTTCAGACATTTTTTGACACAATATCAATTATACATTTTGATTCTTATTTACACTTTTATTTTGTCACACCAGAGAAACTATTTGGTATTTGCACATGTGTCCCATTAATTTCACTTAAGGGTATGTCCTCAATGTGCATCCACTGAGCTATAAATGTCTCTAGTTAATTCTTTATGTCAGTAGTACTCCATTTTAATAAAACAACCAAATCTTCTTTATTCAGTCTATAGTTAATGGGGAACTCGGCTGTTTCCAAGTTTTAGCTATTACAAACTATGCCACTATAAACATGGGTGTACATATATCACTGTGATATGATTCTTTCAATTCTTTTGGGAAGATACCCAGCAGGGAAATAGCTGGGTCAAATGTGATCTAATCCTAGTTGTTTGAGGTATCTCCATATTGATTTCCACTGCACATCTAGCAACAATGAAGAAGTGTTCCCTTCTCCTCACAACTCAACTCTGCCAACATTTGTTATTGGTTGATTTCTTGATAGCAGCCATTCTTTTTGGGTTGAGATGGAATCTCATTGTTGTTTTCATCTGCATCTCTTGAATGACCAGTGATGTTGAACATTTTCTCTTATGTTTATTGTCTGCTTTTACTTCTTTATTCGAGAAATGTCTGTTCATTTCAGATTCCCAGTTTTGAATTGGGTTTATAAACTTGGGGGGGTCTGATTTTTTTTTTTTTTTTTTTTATGTATATTCTGGATAGTAGAACTTTGTCTGAGGAACAGCTGGTAATTTTTTTTTCCCACATTGTAGGTTGTCTCTTTGCTCTGTTGGTGGTTTCTCTTGCAGTGCAGAAGCTTTTTAAGAAGATGAGATCCCAGCTGTTGATTCTTTGTGCTAGATCCTGTGCTACTAAGTATTTGTTTATAAAGTCTTTTTCTATACCAATGTCTTCAAGAGTTCTACCTAACTTATCTTCCCACAAGGTTAGTGTTTCTGTTTTAATGTTTAAGTCTTTAATCCATTTGGATTTTGGCTTAGTGCATGGTGAAAGATGGGGGTCTAGTTTTAATCTTTGGCAAGCTGAAATCCAGTTTTTCCAGCACCATTTATTAAAGAGGCTATCTTTCTTCCAGTGAGGATGGTTGGCTTCTTTGTCAAAGATGAAGTGACTGAGTGTGTCTGGAGTTGTTTCTCCATCTTCTAATCTATTCCCCTGATTTTTGGGTCTGTTTCTTTGCCAGTACCATGCTGTTTTTATCACAGTGGCTTTGCAGTATAGTTTCAAGTTGGGGTTTGTGATACCCCATGCCACGTCTCTGTTGCCTAGAATGACTTTTGCTATTCTAGGTCTCTTCTGATTCCAAATGAATTTTTTGGATTGTTTTCTCTAGTTCAGTGAAATATACTGCTGGGATTTCAATTGGGACTGCATTGAATCTGTATAGCAGTTTTGGAAGTATAGCCATTGACTATATTGGTTCCCCCTAATCAGAAACAAGAGATATCTTTCCATTTTCTTGAATCCTCTTCGATCTCTTTTTCTCAAAGTGT
>NW_022901026.1:325110-361083 GCF_012274545.1 Fukomys damarensis | reverse complement strand
AAAAGATGGAATTTCTTGGGCAGGTAGAGAGCTCATCAGCCATTGGTCTGATGGAGGAGGGTCATGGGAAAGGCTAAGCTGAACACCAGAGTCACCCATAGAGGAGGCTGGAAATGACTGAGAAACAGAAGGAGCAGCCGAGAGGTGTGGAGAGTGACACAGCTATAGGCATTCCTCAGAAGTGGCAAGGCTGGAGAATGAGGCTTCTTCTCAGCCTTGTGGGGCCTTTCTGGGGCTTCCTAATCTTGTAACAGGACTTGGTGTCTATGACGACTTCTATCACCTAGCCCAGGCAGTTCTCTTTTCAGCCTTCCTTATTCCACCTAAATAGGCCTGTACATACCAGGTTTCTTCAGTAGCCTTTAGCCACTTGGGTTTCCATTTTTACTCCTCTGTAGAAATTCCCAGACTCCATTGCAGTTTCTGCACCTTGAGGTATGGTGAACTTGGCTGTGTGTTGATGTCAAAGGAGGAGCCATAGTGCTGGTCCAAGGGAAACATGTCAGCCTTATTTCACAAGGCCACTGTGTCCTCAGGGTCAGAGACTCCAGAACCTTCCATTCCCAAGGCTTACATTAAGCCTGTGTTCTCAGGATCAGTGTTAGAGTAGCATCGCTTTAGGAATCTGTCGATAAAAGTAAGGCTGGTTTTCTTTGGGAAGTAATTTGCTTTAAAGCACTGTACCTTCTAGTGCTTAGTAGAGAAGTAAGTCACTTCCTCCTCATCTTGGGAATGAGGCAGAATGGCTCAGAGGTTCTCTGTCTGACCTTTTCCCATTTCACCCTGTCTTAGGCACTTTCCACCTTGTTGGGACACAATACTTGACACCCACAACTTAACAGGGAGAGGTTTATGTGGACTCGTGGTTTTTAGAGATTTCAGTCCATAGGTGACTGGCTCTAAGGTAGAAATAACATGGTTGAAGAGTTCTGGGTGGAAGAAAGCTGCTCAAGTTGTGGAGGCCAGGAAGCTGAGGAAGAAGGGAGGAGCCGTAGAGAGATGCACCCCAGTAAGTGACTCACCTCCAAGCAGGCCCCACCCCCTCCTAAACAAGTCAGCTTTAGCACCCCTGCCATTCAATCTCTTCAAAGCCCCATCTCAGCACACATGTGGTCTTGGGGGGACGTTCTAGATCTAAACTGCAACAGACTCCCACTCTGAACTTACAGCTCTCCCAAGTAGGCTTCTTCCTCAGTAAAATGGAGCCAATGATAGTGCTTCCTTAATCCATTTGTGATGAGAAATTGATTCATCAAGCTTTTGCTACATGGAAATTCCTCCATAAAAGTCCACCACTGGAATTTGGACAACAATCTATCTTCCTTTATAAGTGACAAGGTATCGTGAAAATTCTGGGCCTTGGAGTCCAATATGGGTTCAAGTGCTGACTTTTCCATTTGTTGGTTGTCTGTTTTTGGACAAATTACTTATGTTTTAGGACTTAGCTTTCTTCACCTATAAAATGGAGGGTAAAAAGAGCTTTCAAGCATCAAATGATGTTATGGGAAAGTGTGTAGGTGATTGCTGTCCACATTATTTTTATTATTTCTGCCTGTAACTATAACAGTGCTGACATTGCTGAAAAGAACCAGGTAACTGGACATTTTGCACAAAATCTAAGGCTTTTTGACCAAAATGGCTCAAGACTTTTCAACATTGTGAATGGACAGAGGAAAAAGAGCTTGTCACTCATATATTGAGTTTGGTAGGAAATAGTTGTTTATACAGTGTTCAGCCTAGAGTTGTTGAGTGTAAAATCTCCAGAAGCCATTTGATTCTACCCAGCGTGTTCATTTTTTATATCCAGGGGGCTATAGCCTGGGAGGTGATGGAACTGCCTGAGTGTGGAATGGTTCATGCACTGTAATATCCACAATTTGAAGGCGAAACATCATTGCATAAGCTTTGCAAACAAATATTGCCAACTCAACTGGTCAGGAAAAAGAGGCAATTCATACCCATTAAAGAGAAAATGACATGGAGTTCACTAACCCTGAGAAATCTCTTTGAACCAAAGGTATTGGACCTTAAAATTTTGCTTGTGAGTATGTTTCTCCATTCATTTTTGGGACAGTTCTTTCACCTGGTAAGTGTGGTATAGGTACACAGGCCATCAGCATGAAGACACTGGAGATCTCTGATGCAATAGGGAAGCTAAGTGAATTTCATTCCAACATGACTGTGGAAGATACTTTCTCTGAATTGCTTCTGTTCTCATCTTGAATTTTCTATTGACCTGAGTTATATCTCAAAGGCAGAATCACCATAAAAGAAATGTCATATTTCCAAATAAAAATCTCATTGATAGATTCCCTGGCAGTAAGTCTCCCTTTTGAAGCCTATGGTTGTTTTATTTTTCTTCACACAGAATGGGCTGTGTCACTCAAATCAATCCACACACACCGCATGTCCAAATCATTTCCACACTTCGCTGTGCTCCACCATCCCAATGTTTAATTCATCAGCACCTGCTTCTCTGAGTGTCACTGACACTTGTGTTGCTCAAAGAAGTTCCCTGTTATCGTTTTATCAAATAATATCCATCCCCCTTAATAATTCAATGGGAACAGGCTGGACACAGTCTTCTCTTCAGTGTGACAAATGTAGCAGTGATTTTCTTTGAATTATAGCAATGGAGTGTCTACTTTTGCAATCAGTGATTTTTTTTCGCCTTTCTTAGATGATGATAATTTTTTATTATAAGTAGTGCTCAACAAACTCAGTAACAGTCCCTGGTGATTTTCTATAACAGCAGCCATATGGAACTGTAATTGCAAAGTCCCTTTGATGTCACGCAGTTGGATTAAATGTCAAAGTTGTCTTGCACTATCTGCAAGATTTCTTCTATTCTGAATACTCTTGTACTTAGTTGTCTGGTGAATCAGTTATTGGGTGCATTTGTTACTATAGTAAATTTCTAATATAAAGGAAATTCTTCAACATAATTTGTTCTGTTGCCTCTAGTTTTGACGATACAGTAGTAAAACCAACTCACAAGTGTCAAGGCCTAAAAAGGGAACTGACAAAGGAAAAAGTGAGATTTCTAAAAGCATCACACACAACAAAAAGGGTCCTAATAAAAACATCTCATAATGTCCTAAAACACATTGATTTAGTTTTTCTCTTCAATATACATAAAGAGGTTTAGGAAAAGAACTTTGATGATAGCAAAAATAGGAAACAGTTCAAATATCTATCTGTTCAGGAAAGGTGAAACAAACATAGCAGCCTATGTTACAAATATGCAACCATTAATGCAGTAGCCGTAGAGCGTTAAAGGAAATAATCTATAATAAAACACATATTTGGTCTTTGTCCTCTATTCTTAGATCAGAACTCCTAAAATTCTTAGAATTTCCTGACTGTTAAAGTTGCTCTTTTGTTAGAGATGAGGAGTACCTATTGATCACACCAGATTTTATGTTAATGATACAGTTTGGGGCTTACAGTGGGGCCCCAGATAGCATCAGGATGGGCCCTTCCAGCTCTAGGACAAAAAAGAGGGGGAATCAGTTCTATAAAAATGTGAACAACTTGATTCAATGCACTCTTGAGTTGATGAATTCTTGGTTTGGTGAGCGTCTGACTTGGTGAACAATGCAGAAGGTGGGATTCCCAGAGAGGGCATGGAAGCACTACACCCACCCCGACCCACACGTACTTACCCTGTGCATCGCAGCTTCGCCTCCTCCTCCTCCTCCTTCCTCTTACTCTTCCTTTTCTTTTTCTTCTTCTTCTTCTTTTGTACCTGGAATTGAACTCAGAACCTTGTGTTTGTGAGGCAGGTGGCAGCACCACTGAGCTAAATCCCTGACCCATTTGTGCATCTCTTCTGTTTGGCTGCTCCTGAGTTCTGTCCTTTATAGTAAATAGGTAAATATAAGTACAGTAACTACATGAGTTCTGTGAGCCATTCTAACAAAGTATTGAACCTGAGGAAGGTGTTGTGGGAATTAAGCTGATAGATCAGTGATGGCAAATCTTTAGGGCTGAGTTTCTGAACTGCAACCCCAAACCCACTTATTTATTGCAAAGTGCCATCACTGCAATTAAACCTAAATACTAAGTTTTTAGTTTAGAAAAAAAAAACTGTAACATCTTTTGTCTTAAAAAAGCAAAACACAATAGCAAAGATTTCAATGATACAAACAGCTTTTATTGAAAGGTAAAAGTTTGCATTTGACATGCTTTTGCACAATTAATGTGATCTTTGCTGTTGTATGCATGACCATAATTTGTCAAACCTTGGCTCATTGAGAACAATACATACAGCACTCAGGTTATCTGCTAGATAGTCTGTTTCTTGTGTCAGATTGATATAATTGAAAGATGAAAACAGCTACTCACAACAAACAAGCAAAGTATTACTTGTATTATTA
The DNA here is from genome assembly GCF_012274545.1 of Fukomys damarensis. Taxonomy (NCBI): domain Eukaryota; kingdom Metazoa; phylum Chordata; class Mammalia; order Rodentia; family Bathyergidae; genus Fukomys; species Fukomys damarensis. The sequence goes on along the minus strand of NW_022901026.1, from coordinate 356,704 downwards.
TTTTGTGGTACCTGGGATAAAACTTGGGTCCTTGCACTTGAGAGGCAGGCGACAGAACCACTGAGCTAAATCCCAAGCCCAAACAAACAAAGAAAAGCAATCCCAAGTATTTTCAGTGACTTAACATTATTTGGCAGAGAATTTCACACTTTAAGCATTTTAATAATTTCATTTTGAGAATTACTAGCTGTGCTGTCCTTTGTCATTCTTTGATACTTGTTCTTCTCAAGTGTTGAAAGCAGGTCAAGTAATTTATTTTTCCAAATAGAACTTTCTTGAAGTTCCAACAGCTTCATTTCTAGAGTTCCAAAATCTAACCAGTGTAAACAGGAAAGATCAAGTTCTTCAAATTTGGCTTTATCTGGTGAAGTAAGAAAACACAGGGTTGTCTCTATCTTATGGAACTGTAAAAATCTGTTACTAAAATTCTCCTTTGCAGCTGCTACAATGCTAGAAAATTTCTTGTAGATTTCTGATGGCTTTTAGAATTGTCTACAAATGTAGAATTTTCTAAACAAATGTTTAGATTTGGAAATATTTCAGCTGCCTACTTTCAAGGTCTCTTTTTAAAAAATATGCAGCTTTCTTTCAAATATTTTGCTATCACAAAACATCTTTTCTGCTGTTTTCCCTGCACCTTGTACTTTTTGTTCAGTACATCGTAGTGTAAAATTTGTTTAAAAAAAATGAAGTTGTTAAGCTAGGCCATCTCAGTGAGCTGTGAATATTCCTGTCCCTTTTCATTCATAATCAACCTAATTTCATCCAAGCAAGCCATGAATTTCTCCAGGACTCATCCTCTGCTCTACCATCAGACATTATTGTACATAAGTAAAGCATTATACTGTGCCTCATTAAGAAGTGCTTGAAACTGTTGAAAACTAAGAGCATGAGCCATAATGTAATTCAACATTTTTTGTGATATCTTTGAGAACATCATCTAATTTTTTTGTTACTTTCCCTGGCACGAAGAACTTGTTGATGTACAGTATGATGAAACTGAATGACTAGATGAGTTGCTCCTTTGAAAAAGAACTGTATGAAAGTAGATGTTGCTCCCACCATGCCAGATGCCCTGACGCTAGTATTCCAAGCCACTTTTCTTACTCTTTTGGATCGTGCCAAGAAAGCCTTCTATTCCTGTGTTCTTCCAGGCAAAGATATCAGCTTCACTAGCTCTTCTTTCATGAGGTCACCAGTAGCATTGTGCAAAATTGCTGCTAAACTTAGATGATTATTTATATTTGTGCTTTCATCTAATCACACTGAGTCACAGGCTGCCTTTTGTAAATCAGTGGTGAACTACTGACTAACATCATTTGCCATATTCAGAACTCTATCTCTAATAGTATTTCTGCTAAATGGCATCTCAGAGATGTGTTGCATAATTTTATCCTTGTTTGGGATTATGAAAAAGAGAATTGCTCCCAGGCACCATGTCATTCAGACATGTTACTCCTATTTTGATAAAATCCCCATCAGAAAGGTGCTTACCATGTTTTGCTATGCACAGTGAAATTTGAAAGCTAGCAGCTGGCAGATGGTTTGTCTTGGAAAGATAGTGGCAGAAACTAAGATACTGGGAATATTTCCTCAATTTCCCTTCAAGAAACTCCTTTCAGTTTCAGCAAGTTTGGGAAAACTTTTGTGGTCATTGTCAAAGTGCTGTCTGACACTTGATGTGTGACAGACGACACTTTCACTGTACCAACTACATAACACTTTCTCATTGCATTCAGTATATCTAAATGACTCTGTCCAGGCAGCTTGGCATGATCTTCCACTATCTGTTTGCAGTTTTGCTTCTTCTCCTGTACTCATTTTTTTTTCTGCTCAAGATTTGGAGCCTACAAAAACATAAAATTTTAAAACAATAAAGCACCCTATACTCTATACTCAAAAATAGCTAACACTGTTAGTTGACACTAAAGAATTGGACAGTCTCCAAATCAACAATTTATGGCAGTGATTCTCAGCTGTGGCTCCTCTTGAATTTGCTCACCACCAACACAAGGGGGCAACGTTCCAGTGACCACCCATCTTTGGGCTGCTCTGAGACATCTGAGTGCATTTCCTACCTTCTCAGGGCTTCTGCTAAAGTCACAGCCAGTCTCTTGCTTTCATTAATTCTTCACAAACAACTAAATATGATGTGACAGATTCAAATATGCCAGGGGGACAGCACAATGTTAAAAGAATAGCAGTCTTAGACAGAAGATTTCCTGGACATCAGCAGCAAGGTTACAGAGCCCCCAGCCAGAAATCCACCTGGACAATAGCTGAGCAGGCATGCAGGATGTGGCCAGAGGTCTACCCAGATATCATGGATAAGTGTGAGCAGGCCCAGCCAGAAGCCTGTCCAGATATCATCAGAATTGGTGCAGTGGTAAGCAGTAGGGAGAAAGCCTCTCTGAGGCTTGTTGAGAATTGAAGCCCACTTGGAGAGCAGAGAGTCATCTCAATAAAGGCATAACAGACTGCATCTGTTGAAATGAGAAGACACCTAAACAAGACTCAAAACCAGACTTCCAGATCACCAAAAGTAACCCCAAGGGGCAATAAGATGGAACAATCTGAAATTCAACCACCTGAACTCCCTAAACTGGCAACAAAAGAGGATCTGGACAAAATAAAATCAGAATAATTTCTTGGATAAAAACAGAGATTATGTCTATAGTGAAAGACATGATTAATAACTCTAGGGCAGACACAGAAAAAAAAAATAGAAGAGGGCTGGGGATTTAGTTCAGTGGTTCTGCCGCCTGCCTCACAAGTGCAAGGACCCAAGTTCGATCCCTGATACAAAAATAAATAAATAAATAATAATAAAGGAACATAACGGTGGAATCCCAGCATGGCAAACAAATGGAATTCATAAAACAGTTGCAAACAGATATCCAGGAGATTAAAAACTCCATTGAAAGTTTACACAGCAAAATGAGCCAATGTGAGGACAGAATATCAGATATAGAAGAAAGGATTGTAATTAGTGAGCAGGAAAAGAAAGATTTCTTAAAAATAGCAAAAGACCATGAGAAATCAATCCAGCAGCTGCTAGATGATACAAAGAAGAATAACATAAGACTGATCAAAATAAGTGAAGAAATAGGAGATAGTGCAAAGGACATGAACAAAAAGAAAAACCCAACTATTCACAGAAGTATTGGAAGAAAAACTTCCCAAGGAGGGGAAAAGAGTTTGACACACAGGTATGTGAGGCATATAGGACTCCAACTAACCATGATCAAAAGAAACTATATCTAGGCATATAATAGTCAAGATTCCAGAAACCCAACAGAATAACAAAATCCTACAAACAATAGAGGAAAGAAAAAAGAAGCAAACCACATACAAAGGAAAGCCCATCAGAATCACAGAAGACTTCTCAACACAAACCCTCAAGTCAAGAAGAGCCTAAAGTGAAGTATTGCAAACCCTAAAAGAAAACAACCTCCAAACTATATTGATGTCCCTGCAAAACTATCTTTCAAAATTGATGGAGAAATAAGATATTTTCAGGACAAAGAACACATGAGGAACTTCATGAATATCAAACCAGCACACCAAAAAATCTTAAACAATATCCTAGGAAAAGACAATGAGGGTCTGAGGGTCACAGCCCCATGAAACCCAGCAGAATGAATCCATCAGGCATGAAAGAAATTAAATGAAAAGAGGGAGAATCCAACAACAGGAAAATGTCATGACAAGGATAAGTCAATATATATCAGTTATAACCATCAGTGTTAATGGCCTCAATTTACCATTCAAAAGAAATAGACTGGAAGAATGGGTCAAGGAGCAAGATCCAACAATATGCTGCATACATATAAGAAAAACAATTCAAAAAGAAACTCATAGATTGAAAGTTAAAGGGTGGAAAACAAGCAAACAAAAAAAGCAAGAGTAGCTATCCTATTTGCACATAAAATGGATTTAAAATAAAAGCAATTAAGAGACAAAAAAGGCCACTACATCCTTATAAAGGGAATGATTCAAGAGGAAGAGATTAAACTCATAAATATATATGCACCAAATATTAGTGCACCCAACTATTTAAAACATATTAATGGACATGAAAAATCAAATAAGCACTAATACAATAGTAGTGGGGAACTTCAGTACCCCACTGTCACAAAAAGATCAACTAGACAAAAACTAAACAATGAAATACTAGAACTCAGCCAAACTCTTGAACAAATGGACTTAACAGATATTTACAGTGTTCCAACCCACAAAATCAGAATACACATTCTTTCCAGCTGCACTCAGGTCATTCTCCAAAATAGACCATATCCTGCTTACAGAACACATTTAAGTAAATGCAAAAGGAATTGAAGTTATCACCTGTATATTACCAGATCATAATGTGATGAAATTGGAGATAAATAGCAAGAGAAACCACAAGAACTTCTTTGCGGGGAGGGGTGTTGAGTCGGGGTCTCACTATGTAGTTGAGATTGACCTGGAACTCACTTTGTAGCCCAGGTTGGTCTTGAACTCACAGTGATCCTCTGGCCTCAGCCTCCCGAGTGCTGGGATTACAGGCATGCACCATCCCATCTGGCTGGGGAGTTAGCTCAGTGGTTGGGCCACCTGCCTCACAAGAGCTTCTTAAACACATGGAAATTGAGCAACACTCCTGAACAACCAAGGGTCACAGAGGAAATTAAAGAAGAAATCAGACAGTTTCTACAATTAAATGACAATTCCAGTGCAACATATCAGAATTTATGGGACACAATAAAAGCAAACTTGAAAAGGAAATTCATAGCAGTGAAGACTCATATTAGGAAAACAGAGTGAGCTCAAGTAATCAACCTAATGCTCAATCTTAAGCTTCTAGAAAAAGAAGAGCAAGACAAACTCAAAGCTTGTACAGAGAGGAAATTATAAAGATCAGAGCAGAAAACAATGCAATGGAGACCAAGAGAATGATGAAAAAAATCAATGAAGGAAGAAGTTGATTCTTCAAAAGAATAAACAATATTGACAAACCTTTAGCCAACTTTATCAAGAGAAGGAAAGAAAAGACCCAAATCTGTGAAATTAGAAATGAAAATGGTGAAATTATAACAGACCCACCAGAAATCCAGAGGATAAAAAATATTTACTTTAAGAATGTATTATGGCAATAAGATGGAAAACACAGACGAAATGGAAAGATTTCTAGATACATATAAATTACCAAAGTTGAATAAAGAAGACCTAAAAACTTTAAACAGCTCAATATCAATCAAAAATTTGAAAATGTAATTAAATCCTACCAATGAAGAAAAGCCTGGGTCCTGAAGCCTTCACTGCTGAATTCTACAAGACATTTAGAGGAGAACTATTGTCACTACTATTTAAACTCTTCAATGAAATTGAAAAGGAAGCAATACTCCCAAATTCACTTCCAGAAGGAAGCATCACCTTGATCCCAAAAAGCAGAGAAAGACCCAACTAAAAAGGCCAATTTCCCTAATGAATATAAAAACGAAAATCCTCAATAAGATACTGGCAAGCAATGCAGAAGATCATCAAGAGCATATGCCCTGATCAAATGGGATTCATCCCAGAGATTCAAGGATGGTTCAACATATGCAAATCACTACACGTAATATACTATGTTAACAGAGCCAAGGACAATACCATATGATCATCTCAATAAATGCAGAAAAAGCATTCAACAAAATCCAACACCCATTCATGACAAAAACCCTACAGAAAATTGGAATAGATGGTGTTTATCTCAACCTGATAAAGGCCATCTAATGAAAACCAACAGCCAACGTCATACTTAATAGTCCCAAACTGAAATCCTTCATGTCAAAATAAGGAACAAGACAAGGATATCCGCTTTCATCATTCTTGTTCAATATAGTTCAATACATATCCTTGGCAGCACACTCCCAGCCATGCAAAAGCTCAGGCACATGTCAGCTAATGGGTTGCAATTCACGACATCATCACCTGGCACCGCTGCTCCTTTCTGAGCATGAACATGGCCCCTATGTGTTCTGTTGTCTGATGCTAGTTGCTGGGATGATGTTGGGGCAACTTAGCAGAGAGGGCTTAACAGACAGGGCTCTGTGTGCCTGTTGTGGCATGCATGCCATAGATGCGCTACCACTGTGATAAACAGTTAACTTGTTCCTATCATTAGCAAGTCAGTTTTTCACTGTTGCCATTTCGTTTCATATCCCTATGCCTCATTCTCCAAATAATTAACCAATAAAGTCAGGCTCACCTGGAAAGAAGAATAAGGGAAAACGTTGAAGAACAACACTAGCCATGTGACTTCCTGAACAGGAATCTTCTTTTAAGCTTGTAGGAACCAGGAATACCCGTAATTTGTGAGCCACATTGAAATGACACCAAGAGAATTGATCATTACAAGAATTAATGACCATTCTAGTGACCACCTGTATGGCTAAAATTAGATCCCCAGAAACTTCATATAAGCTTTGTGCCTTTGATCTTTGGCAAGATGGAAATTGAGTGACAACCCTCTATCTTCCACCTGCTGGCTTAATGCCAAGAGAGTTTTCATCTGTGGTTAATTTGTTTCTTGCATCAGGGTCTTTATCGGTGGCAGTGCTCAACTCTTCACAGTTACAGAAGCCCCTGACTTATAGCTGTTTGGTCAGACATTCAGGAGGCCCAGCTCCATGCTGATATCTGAGATGGTGCAGTCTAATGGGATTGAGCCCTTCACCTGTGAGAACTGCACTAACTTCAGGTGGTTAGTGTCAGAATCGAATGAAACTGTATGACATTCGTTTGGTATCTGCAGAAAGTTGGAGAATTGCTTCATGTGGAAAAATCCTACATATGTTGGGTTAGAAGTATTGTGAATAGAGAAAAAATTTTCTTTTAGGAACAGAAATAAATTTCATTAGCAAAATACATAATAAAGATGAAAATAATAGAGAAAATAATAGTCATGTAACAAATGACTAAGCAGGGAAATATGTACAGCAGAAATGGGGAATATGTGTGAAAATTTTGACAGAAACAAATTAGCACTTGGAGACTTTGATACAGCTTCTTTGGACTTCAACATGTCAAATAAAACAAAGAAAGATATAAATGATATGAATAACACAATTAACAATCTAGCACTATATATGGCATCCTACAAATAGAAAAGACACATGCCTGCATTTTTCCCTACTTATATCCGCAAACTATTTAAAAAGTGACCCTTTATTCAGTTATGAACAAAAATTTTTAAAAAGGCTTTAACTCTACAGACTATAAAATTTTCAGGTCATATTCCCCCACTATAATTCAGTAAATAGATAAATCAATAAAAGCACAATCTATCTCCACAAATCTCACTTTGAAATTAAAAAAAATTAACTATTTCTTCAGTATTCAAAGAGAAAATCACGACTGCAATCAATTTTATTTGGGATAAATGACACAGAAACACTTTAACTCCAAATCTTCCACAAGATTTTTCTGATATCCTTCAAGTTCCCGCCTTGTACTGGGTGCTACACTAGTTGCTGTCATGGGAAGAAATATAGTAATTTATAAAGAATTTCACAATTTATGAAACACTCTAGTGGGGTATGTAGTGTTCTATTTGATTGACAGATCCTAACTGAGTATTTGCCACTTCATTTTCTAAACAGCATAAGACATTCTCCCTGCCTTTAAGAAGTTGAGGAAAATGGCAGCCGTGAGAGAATAGGATTGACTTTCCTGGACCAACTGCAATTCAATAGGTGATACATTCAAGAAAGATCATAACTTTAGAAGATAAGCCTCTCTGTGACAGAGTCCCAGCTCTTCACTCCCCAGCTGTGAGACCTAGAACAAATTACTGGATCGTGGCCTCTCTAAACTCTTATTTTCTCTCTCTGAAAAATAATGAAAATATCTACTTTATTGGATTGTTGAATTTGGAAAAAATGCATATAAAGTTCATAGTACAGGTTCTGGCACATAGAGGGCCCTAAACAATGGTAGCTTATATTAGAATTGATAACAATAATCAGTGAATACATGCATATTTTGATTAACACAAAGCTTTGGAGTAAATAGTTGCTAAGTGGTAGGAGATGGGGTAGCGTTTTTCCCCTATTGAACTGACAAATAGAAAAACTTTTTTTTTTTGAGACAGGGTCTTACTATGTAGTTGAGACTGACCTGGAACTCACTATGTAGACCAGGCTGGTCTTGAACTCACAGCGATCCTCCTGCCTCAGCCTCCCAAGTGCTGGGATTACAGGCGTGTACCACCACAACCAGCAAGAAAAACTTTTGATCATACTCATTTTTGTAAAAGTTTTGTGGGTAAACACATTTGGGGGGAATGTAAAATAGTACAGCTTCTATGTAAGATAACTTGATCTTGCATATAAAAATTTATGCATCTTTTGCCTTTGCAATTCTTTTAGGGGTTTACTGAGCTTGTTACTATATACAAAGTCATCTGTACAGATATTTTCTGATTGCAAAATATATAAACATAAATGTTCATCAGTAGGGGACTAGTTAAATAGACCAGTACCCCATAAATGAGATTCCAGGTAGCCAATAAGAAGGCTGAAGTAGACATTTATAAGCAATTAAGGAAAACTCTCCAAGCTATATTATAAGATGAAGATACAGAGATGCAGAACTATGTACATTAAAAACGTTCAAATACACACACACACACACACACACACACAATCTCTGGAAAGATATACAAGATATTAATCCTAGTTACTCTAAACAGAGGACTAGGTATCTAGAATGCAAAGGAAATTCTCTTTTTATTTTTCATTCTTTTATGCTGTTTGAAAAAGCACCAACTGTATCTTTTTTTAATGTTAGGAAAGATTACTGAAGCAAGTAAATATATAATGTCTACAATGATAAGTCACAGAAAAAAGTAATTAAAGAGGTACATTTTCAGATACAGTTCAGTCAGGAAAAGTGAATCCACACCAGGCAGCTAAATAAAGAGAATTTGATACAGGAAGAGTCATTAAAGTGAGAAAAGACCTGAGAAGCAAAACAGAGTTAGTGAGCCAACCATGAGGGAGACTAGTCATTCCCAGACATGTCACTTCTTTAGAACTGTTCTCTGGTGTCTTTTCTCCTTGCGGTGAATCTACCTGAAAGACAGGCTATCTAGAGTTGAATCCCACTTCTTCCTTCAGCTGACTCTGTAACCTCAGACAAGTTACTTAAGTTCTCTGTGCTTTAGTTTCTTCTGTAAAAAGAGGAAACATGTAGACACCAAATACTACAGACTGCTGCCTAACCAGCTCAGGAAAAAGGAGTTCCAGTACTCCTCACAGAAATTAGTGTGATAGTGAACCCTTTGTGAAGCAATCAGAAAGATGGAAAAGCCTTATTGGTTAGTCCCCAGTCATGTGACCAGTAAAGTCATTTGGGAAAGGGCAGCCCAATAAAGAAGTACAGCCTGAGGGTGGAGTAGAGATGATTTCCCAAAGGAAATCAACTGTCTGTGAGAAACATAAGGCAAAATAGATATTGGGTAGAGCCAAACAGTAGCTGTTCACTCACTGCTCTTGTGGTAGATTGTGCTGAACCTTCAGGGGATGGAGATCACATCTTACGCTTTTCTAGACCAAATCTTAGCCACTGTGAGCACACAGTAAGTCCTCAAAAACCCCAGTTCATATTAAAACCTCCTTGACTCTTAAGCAGTATGATTTTCTCTTGCTATTTAGGCAGGAAAGCCTAGGACAACACTGGACCAGGAATAGAGCACAAATATTTTTTCAAACCTTTCTCTGACTTTGTTCAAAGTCATGAATGGCAGTCAACAGCCTCAGACTGAGCAGCAGACCTCAAAGTGTCTTTGGAAACGTAGATAAGGTTAATGGTCTTTAAAATGCATGAGGGATTGACTAAGCCTAGTGGTGTTATTTTAAATAGGCCTTCCTGTGGATACCAGGATGGGCTTTGCTCTACCTTAAGAGGCAGGTGAGCATTAAGTTTCTCTGGGGATCTCTGAGGAGACCCTGCTACAGCTGATTTATGGTGCTGGACAGCCTAGAATACAGTCCCCCAGGACACAGTTGGATTTTGCTCTTTGGCTAAAATGCTGTGGAGACGAAATATTTACCTGCCTCTAAATCTGCTCAACCCAAATGCCAAGACAATACTTCTAAGGAAAGGATAATCTGACCAATATAAAAACGCAGATGGAGCCTGCCTAGCTAAATGTCACAAAACAAGAGAACTAGGATAATAACAAGAACAAGGAGAAATCCTCCCTCTGTCTTCTTGCCAGCAGCTCAGATTCTACTCCAACTGGGAAGTGCTGCTAGGCAGGCACAGGGAAGGAGATTAGATGACCAGATGCCTCGGATTCCACCATGAGTTGTGAATTTGAGGCACTGGGCTTGTAAAAGATTTTAGTTTTTAGTCTCTCGTGTAAAGTACAACGATTCCATTGGGGGAAACCACATTTTAAGATTCTAACAAGTACTGTTTTGTCAGAGAGAGAAAGAGAGAGAATCTGTGTCCATATGCCAAGCACTATAGAGACGATTCCCTCATTGTCTCATAATTCGAGTAGTAAAGAAAACTCCTGAGTCGGGGGATCTGTTGCAGAAGGCTTGTCACAGGGACAGGGTGGAAGCAAAGCAGTGTGTGAAGGGCACTGAAATACAAGTAGTGGGGAAAAGAGGTAGGGAAGGTCAGAAGAGTGTGCCTCCTAAATCACATCTGCCCAGGACCCCTGGCACTTCCTTCCGGGAACTCCTTCAGATCTCTTTACCCATATGGTGCCCTTGGGATCTGTCCTCCCTTAGCCATAGGTGGTTGGGCAAAGGTGAGCATCTTATGCTGGGCCCAGGATAATGTCTTTCTATCCTGACTTACTATCCTGACCATGGCCAATTGGCCCAGGTATGAGCTTTGGATCCACTTGACTCAATGAGACTCTTCCTGCTAGTTCAGTGTGTCTCTGGTGGATGAAGCTAATACAGAGCTGCTCACAGCCATTCTCTTGCACATGGAGGAAGCTTCTCTGCAGAGGGGAGGTGACGCTGACATGTAAGAAGAAGCAAGGATTCCAGATAGGTAGAAACTGAGTGGCACTGAGGCCTGGCCTCCCTACGTTTCTTAGAGCTAACTGCTCAACACTTCCTTGGCTTCTCTTGAGTCTATAAATTTCCTTTATCATTTTAACAGATTCCATTGGCTTCTTTTACTTATGTCTGAGAAAGCCCTAACAACAAACACAAGCACTTTAAATGGCCCTGAGAAGACAGAAAGTAGAAAAGTAGCTGCTAGAAGCAAGAGGAATGAGGGGCTGTTTAATGGTACAGACTTTCGGTTTTGCCAAGATTAAGAGTCATGATGAAAGTGTTTAGCACTACAGAAATGAACATTTTACAAGTTACAATTGTAACTTTTATGTTATTTTACTTATGGACTAATTTTTTTTAAATGGTTCTGAGAAAAACAAAATCATACCTCCTCTACTTCTCTGAGTCCGGGTCAGCCTTTCTTCTGGGTTTCCTGGGAATTATTTGCTTGGCATCAGCTCTGTGTCTGAGCCCCAAAATTTCTCTTCCTAGTCTGATTCTTCCCAGATGTACAAACCTCATCATTGGTTACCCCTACCTAAGTGACCTCATTTTAGTAACATGGAGCCTATTAGGCCAAGCTGTAATGAGTAATCCAGAAAACAGATTGACTCCATCAGAAGCAAACTCATTCATTCCCTGTTAAAGTCATGTATAAATGATGTGGGAACCTGGGCCCCTTTTCTAGCCTCTACCAGCACAGATTACTAACATCTGCCTCAGCAGATGTGAATATGTGGGAAGGAGGTCTATAGTCTGGACATGGGTCCTCTTAGGAGCAAAAGGAAGAAAATTGATCATCGCTCAATTTGAAAATCCTTTTGTGTGGCTGAAATAGGTGGGAGTGGCCTCTGATGGAGAGAGAATCTGGTCCTGATCCTTAACACATTCTCTCCCAGGGGCAGCCTCCTGAACAAGTAGCTGAATGAACATGATAAGGGAGATACTGCAGCATATCTTCCTGCTTGGTGAGTTTTTACCAAGCGCTAGGAGCAAAGCAATCAACGAAGACAGGATTTCAATAAAGAAAACTCAAGCCCTGAACTATGTTGAAAAGACCTACAAAGCCAAATGCATAGCTTTGTCCTCCAGATCCCAAAATATTTTGTATTTGTGTGTATTATATTCTTACCCACAAACTGACAAATCCCTTTCTTTTCCAAATATGCTATTAAAAATACACAAATGTTCAAAACTCATTTAAAGAGAATTGACTTGTACAGATGGCAAATTCTCAAAAGAGGTGAACAGGAAAAGATCTTTATAAAATATTGTGGAGAAGGTCAGCTTGAGTTTTAAAAGAAACAGAAGAACCAAGGGGAAGTGGGGGAGCTCAACCAGCCTGTGGAGTGCATTTCTTTTCCTGAGATAAACGCAGAAGGCGTTTTAAAGTGCAAAGTGTAAATTGTATAAAGTCTTTGGCTTTAAATATATGCATGTATGTATCTGTGAGAAGCCCTGACAGGACAGCTCCTCTGCTTTTGCTTCATATTAACATTCTGGGCAGCAGCAAAAGATGATTTGATTTTGCCAAATATGAGAAGCTATTAATAAAAACAGAATTGAAATAAATCACCATCATGCAAATGCTGGCTGCTGGACTTTGAGGGAAGGTGATATTCATGAGACTTACAGCGTGGAAAAAAATAAAATAGTTCCCTTCTGAACCATCTGATTGGGGCACAGTGGTGAAACCATCAGTTTTCTCTCTTGAGGCTTCCTGTCCTGCTAATGCCAACCTGGCTCCTGCTGCCAGCCCTGCAGCATCCAGACCAGCCACAACCTGTACCACATTCAAAAGCTCATGCATACACTGGAGCTCATCCACAGTGACCTCTGGAAACATGGGATTCACATTTTCAAGGTGGTCAGTAGCTGGAGGCAGTTGCTTAAAGCTCAAAACTGCTTTTTACAAATTTTAGAAACAGACAACGTATGTCTTGGTCACGTTGGCCCCTAAGTCCCATTGGTTTTGTCCTCCTCTTGTCCACCTGGTGTATTCTGTACAGCTCACTCTAGAACTCTTTGAACTGAAAGACCTTCTCCTAAACCTCTGTTCCATTCCTCAGATCTCGCTCCTTCTAAGGAAATAATAGGTGGTGATGATTTCGTCACTGTAACAACCTCAACCTGGATACTTTTCAAAGAAAGAGTTTCACAACTTAGAACATGTGATTTTAGAAAGTTCTTGCAGTCCAGTTGGTCCTCCTGGTTGGTATTTAAAATATGGCAGGAATCCAGTGAGAGGGAGATTAGAAGGTAGTTGAATGCCACAGTACTGTCCCTGTCCTTGGGCTGCTACTAAGTTTAAATCTTGGTATTTGACCAGCTCAATTTTCTATCCTTGAATCTGCTGGAAACAAAACAACGGCCTATGATTTAAAATACAGCAACCATTGTGATCTTTAAGCAAAGCGATACATCACCAAGAGGATCACTGCGCCCATTAACTGAGATGGTGCCCAGCTGGTGGAGGCCTCACTGCCATCTTCCCCATTACACCTGTCGATGTTGCTGGTGTGGTACAGGAGTGCACAGCACTAACCCTACCACAATGAAGCCGAGGAAAACCTGTCATTTGGATGCAGAAGTGACATACTCATCTGTACTGCTAACTCTGACAAGTCTAACCTTTTGGGAGGTTGTGTTTTATCAGAAAAGCCATAAAGCTGTCACCTAGAATGACCTCTTATCGTTCATTCACTGGTCAGGTGAATGAATAGAAATAGACCACTACAGCATCCGCATGTGGTAACCCACACCTCCAAAACACTTTTCCTCCAAGACACCCTAAGACTCTGCAAGCTGATGAGCAACTTCTGCAAGTTCCTTTCTTCCACAGGCAAGGAGAAAGGCCAATCATGATGAGTGCCAATAAAAAAAGGAAATCCATGAATATTCATCGAACACATACCACATGCATCACACAAGCAAGACAGGAGGAGACACAATGGCCCCCCAGCAACCTCAGAGTGACCAGGCTCACACTTAGGAAAAGAGGACAAACAATAGAAGACTGTTCATTCCCTAAGCAAGCACCCCCTAAACTGAGAGCTCCTGAAAATACAGGTAATCAAGCTTCAGTCTCTGTGCTCAAGGGGCTGTTAGTCGAAGGGCTGAATTCAGACGACTCACCACAAAACAGTGTGGTCAGCTGGAGTGGTGGAGATTTGTGGTCACCTAGTGAAACCTACAATGAGTTCATTGGAGGTCAGGACAGACTTCCAGAGGCAAGGAGCTGGGCCATTTGAGACAAAATACTCTATTGAGACGAAACAAAAATATTGACATCTGATATCAACATAGTACTAATAATGAGTTTGAAGGAAAGAGAAGCTTTGCAACCTTTCATTTGTTCTGGGACCATCTTGACCCAAAATGGCTCTGCATGTACACATCTAAACATAAATGCTTTTCTTTATTGTTCTTTTCCATTCACTTGTTCATTAAAAAAGCATTACCCATTACCAGAGTTCGAGGTATCAGATAGATACACAAGTCAAAGTCTTTGTTTTCAAGGAGATTTTATACTGCTTAGAATAAAATAAACAAGATTACATTAGATGAATAACCAAATGTAGCGGAAGAGGTCTATAATCTCAGCACTCTTAGAGCCTGAGGCAAGAGGATTGAAAGTATATGCCTAGCCTGGGCAACCTATCAGCTTAGCAGAACACTGTCTCAAAATAAAAAATAAAAATGAATGAAGGAGGAGAAGACAAAAGGGGGTCTGGGATGGACCTCAATGTGAAGAGCCTGCATTCAATCTCCACTAGCACAAGAAAGAAAAAGCAAAAGAAAAAAGGAAGGAAAGAGAGGGAGGAAGAAAAGAAGGAAGGAAGGAAAGGGAAAGGGGAAAGGGAAAGGGAGATATTGCGAGGAGTCTCTTAGGTGAGCTTCTTGACACTTTCTGGTCAAAGGAGGACCCTAAAAAAGGGTGTCTGAACAGAGAACTAAAAGGTAAGGACTGAGTCATCCGTGTGGTGGACAGAATCTTCCAGGCTGATGGAGTTGAGCAATGTCCATTGGGCAAATTTGCATTCAGGCCTTGGTCCACTTTCCCTTGTGAAAGGACCTGCCTATTATTCAGGTCAGGCTGTATTGTGCTACAATCAGAAGCAACTCCAAATATCAGTGGCATGTGAGGGCATAAGTCTGCATCATATCCACGGCCCCCAGAAGATCAGGTAGGGTGCGTGAGGGGTGAGACCCACTTCGTCTCTTCTCACAGTAAGATCCTGACTGACCAAGTTTGTCATCATGATGCTGGTTCCTCTGGGAGGGGGAAGATCAGCCAGATCTAAACTCTTCCTGCTTTTACCTCATTCGCATTTCACTGGCTGAAGCCTCTTTCATGCACACCGAACTCTAAGGGCTGGTGAAATGCGCTCCTGCACTGTACAGGAGATTGAAAAGTATTTAGTGAATAGCACTAATGATTACTTCAGATGGGAAAGGCAGAGCAATTTTTTTTTTCTCCCTTTAGTGGTTCAAGAAATCAAAGCATTTAAGTCCTGTTTGGTCAGAGCGTTTCCGAGCTCTCTGAACTGAGGAAGGCTAGAATCTGCTGATAACTGCCTGACTCTACTTGGGCTTCTCTAACTGAGTGGCTTGGTACAGTTTCTATGCATTCTTGCAGGCCTAGT
The DNA here is from genome assembly GCF_012274545.1 of Fukomys damarensis. Lineage (NCBI taxonomy): Eukaryota > Metazoa > Chordata > Mammalia > Rodentia > Bathyergidae > Fukomys > Fukomys damarensis. Next base: position 341,010 of record NW_022901026.1, on the reverse strand, counting down.
GAGACCCAGGGTCATGATGCCATGCATCCTGTCTCTGACAAAGGTAGCTTCCCAGAGCATAGGTGGTTCCTTCTCTGTGTGCTCATCTGTCCTCTCATCAGTGTGTGCTTGTGAAGAGAGAGCCCTCCTGTCTCCCTCTGCACATCAGAGGAACTGATCCTACCAGGAGACCACTGCCTTCATGACCTCCTCTAAACCCAGTCATCTTCCAAGGACCCCTGCCTCCAAATACCATCACATGGCATTAGGGCACCACATAACAATTGGGTAAGAACATAAATATTCAGATGCAGCAGTTCCTTCCTGTCTTGAGGCCTTTCAGAGCCAGCCTTATTTCTGAGCACCCTAATCTCCCACATGTGAAGGATACTATGGATAATAAAACCTCAAGAGCTTCTGCCAGACAAACACTTAACGCTCACACCTTAAGGACCCCAGCCACAGGAGGAGGGAGGTCTGGAGAACAGAGCAACCATGAGATTGCCAGGAAGTTCAAAGAAACCAAGGCTCAATAAGGGCTAAGGAGAGTGTTTACCAAGGGATAGCATGGTGTGAGTTTGGAGGAATTACTGGAAGCACCAGAGGCAAGGGACAAACCTGATCTCTCGACCACTCTGTTCCTTTACTCCCTCAGCAGTAGAAACGGCATAGAGAAATGCTTAATTTTCCCAAATCTCAGCTCTCCAAAGCATGCTTCCGAATGCTCCAAGACCAAGGGGAAAACTTCTGATCTCCCACATGCCTGGCCCAGCATAGACAGTAGTGGAGAAGCAGGGCTGTGGTTTCAACGACAGCAAGAAAAGGCCAGAAGAGGGCAGAAAAGGAAGATGAAAGATTTGAAGCCTCTGTAATGAAAGAGCCCACATGAAGCGTGTGTGAAATGAGGTGCATGACAGGCACAGGAGCTGTCCGGTGGAGCACAGAAGACAGGCGCTGACAGAGGCCAGCTCAGGGCATGCCCACAGTCTGGCCTCCTTCCTTAAAGCGAGGACGGACTGACTCCTCTCTATGCCATGTAAAGCTAAAGCCTCAGAGTGGAAAGTAGCAGTAGATACGGGATTTGGCTATGAGTGTCCGGGCTCTACCATTTCTCTGTGTATAACAGAGAACAAGGACTCATAGCATACTGACTTTCACATGGAAACTCGCCTGACAGTGCTTGGCTTCCTCCTACCATAACTGCAAGGTTGAGCATGTGACCTAGGCCTGGCCAATGAGAATACAGCATCAACCAGATAGTTGGCATGGGGTTGGCATGTGACCCAAGTTGAACTGACCACATCAATGTTATTAACTCCAAGACTCACCTGGAATGATGGGAGGCCAGGTGCTCTTTTTCCCTTGGGGCTAAGCAAAGCAGCATGTGTTGCTAAAGCTGCTCACAAACATCTTTGCCACCATGTGGTGAGAGTACAAAACTGAAGCCAAGCGAAGGACCTGGGCTTTGCTGAACTGAGGGGCTGAGGACCTGACTCCGGCTGTGCCAGAAGCTGGATATACCCTTAGGCATCGCAGTATCATGGGTCCCCCATTTCTTTTAGTCCTGAAGATGCTTGAGTTGGATTTCTGTCGTTGATTATCATTCCCCCACTTTTGGAGGGTGTGTGGGGGTAGAACCCAGGGCCTCGCACATGCTAGGCAAGCACTCTACCACGGAGCCCGTGGCTTTGAACTGTATCTATGGCTATTGCCTAGCTCGTCCCATCTCTTCTCCTGTATATGGATCTAGGAGATGTGACACAGTGACCCTCGCCAAGTGGCATCAGCCAGCAAGCCTCCTCTTAGAATAGGAAGCTAACACGAACTGAGGTTTCTTCTCATATTAGCTATTTCCCTTAAAACATTCAAGGGGCAAAGTGAATATCGGTTTCTGGGCCCGGTCCCTGAGGTGCAGCCAGTGTGGACCCAGAAAGGGGAGTGGAGGCCCAGTTTCCCAGCAGCAGGAAAGGCAGGTGAAGGTTCTGAGGGGCACAGCAGCTGGTAGGTGGAGGCTGCTGATCAGTGGGAAGGTTCTTCCTCTTTCCTCACTGTGCACTGGGCAGCTCTGAATAGGACAGAGCAGCCGTCTCTCCTTCATCCTTTGATACTTCTCTGGAGCTGCAGGTGAAAGTTATTCGTGGGTTTATTGCCTGCGTGGTGATTGAATTGTGCACCCCTGACAACTGGCACTCAGGTGTGGTTTCCAATATTTATCTTATTTTCTGAAGTCTTAAATTGTCCTTGTTAAAAAAGAAAAACTAAAGGTGAACTTTTAGGGGAGAACAGGCTCCTTGCAGTGGAGGGTACCATTTCTTTTTGACCTATGCCAGGGTAGCCTCCAAATGCCCAGGGTTCATTTCTAATTCTCGCCATTCCAGGACACACACAAGCCCTTTCTTCATGGACTCTTCACTCCCACCGTTGCCATAGAAACCACTGCCTGTGTCAGAGCACTTAAGAGAGGGTGGGAAAGAGGCTTGAGCTGCTGCCATAGCAACATGCATCTCACAGCAGCATCCCACACTCTGCACTATCTCAGCTCCAGAGAGGATGAATGGCTATGGGGATACCTGAGTTTCCCCAGTTAAGAAGTAGGAACTCAGTCTATAAGTTGGCCCTCAATAACTTGTCAGTAATTCAGGCAGCTCTGTCTACCAGAAGGGAGAGTCAGAGAGTTCGTGTCAAAGTCATAACATGATCATAGAAGCCTTTGGAAGCTGTACTATTAACCATGTGCCATGTTGAAAAGGTTAAAGTATTAATATTGATGCTTACTCTAACATTGTATAATAGGACGAATACACACAGGATCGCGGTCAAGAACATAAGTCTGGCTGCTGAATTCCAGTTCTGGCTCCATCACTTTCTGGCAGTGTCACCTTAGATAAATCAACTTGTCTGTGCCTCTACTTTCTTTTCTGGTAAAATGATGATGATAATGAGACCCTACTTCACAGGGTCATTGTGAATTTAGGAAAAACTCCCAACCCCATCCTATAGTAATCCCCTAATAAGTGTTAACTGTCATGATCTTCATAATAAAGGGATAGTGGGAGGAGAGTTTTAATGGTGCTAAGCATGTCCTTTGTAGTATTCTCACTTCTTCCATGTGCCCCCGATTGAGGTGCTATTATTGTCCTGGCCTGAGGGACAGACAAGGAGCCAAGTCTCTGTCCCCTCCACCCCTCTCTCTGGCAAGTGCTTCTCAGCAGGGGCTACTCACCCTCCAAGAGGGCAAAAATTGACTCCTGGGGGTGGTGGTACAAAACAATTACCTCTTTATGTATAAAGCACAGATATATGTATAGTACATAAATAGACATACAGTGTTTCTGTGCTATTAACATTTCACAGGCAGCAGGAGCATGGAAGGCAATTAGGGGAAAAAAATGTCTGAAAAGGCTCTTCGGGAGGTGGAAATGAAAACAGGACTGAGAAGTCAGAAAGCAGATGAGAAAGTTTAAGAAGCCAAACTTCAGACAAATACAACCCTAGCCTTCACCCTCCAGGCCAGAACTTCCAAACTGCCATCCTGCTGCCTCGCCGAAGAATCAAGAACTGGCAGGGAAAAATCATGCCTCCCGCAGTGACCTCGAGAGAAATGCGCCCAACATTCATGAAAGCACCTTCAACTTGTTAGAAAGAAAGATCCCACGAAGACCCTGAGCTTTGTTCTTCTTCTTGGGTCTGATGGTGTGGGCCCAGGTTGTCTTGGGAACAAGTCCCACAGCTCTTCTTTGACCTGTGAATGTACAGCTACACCGAATCCAGGCAGGGTGGAGACAGCTGACCCCTGCTGCAGCTCTCCCTGGGAGCTGGCAGCCCATAGCACAGAGGGCCGAGTTTAGGCCCTGGCTGGCCTTCCAATTTCCAGGAAAGGTTGATCGAGCTAAATCCTCCTGGAAAGACTTCTCAAAGAACTGGGAGCTTTTCTATCCTCATTACCTGAGCGGCTAACCTTGGGCTTTGAGATTTTAATTGGAAGAAATGGTACCCTGGGGACTGGCAGGCAGGAAGATGGGAATCTCCATTGGTCCCAGAATATGTCACTGTCCCCAGTCTCCCAGTAGGTGGACACAAGTACAAAGCATTCTGGAACTTTTTTATGGTCAACATTTTATGATTTACTAAGCAATCTTACATCCTTCATAATCATGAGACATTACTGCCATTAATATTATTATAATTAGGAAAGGCAGAGAAGAAGGAGGGTAAAATTTCAACTGTAAACATCTAGCATTTTTCCTATAGGGAAAATAGACCAGAGACTTTCAAACTGGTTTTGGCTATGACTAAATACATTAAAGTATATCTTGGGAAGTACACGGTACCTTGCTAACGGATAACATGCACTCACATGTATGTCAAACTGAAAGGAAAGTGTCCCCAAATATTAACAAAGTATTATTGAAATATATGGTGAATGTTTACATTCAGAACAATTTAATACAGTAAGAAACGCATTGCCATTAATCTGCCTCAAAATCCTCCCCCTCTTTGAACACACTTATTATCCCATCATACTGGCCACTTTGTGAAGCAGCTCTGGCAGGCCTCTTTCCTGAATGTCTATGCGGTTTGATCCAAACTGCAGCGAACATTGCTATCGAGCGCCATCTCCTGGAAGCGCAGGTGCGTCCTCATCCACCTCATTTACCAGATCTGGCGTCACGTGACCTCCGGCTCTGTCCGGAAGTCAAAGACAATGAGAGGTAAATGTTTAGAATCCATTCTGGGCGTTGAGGCAGCCACAATAGAGCATCTGAAGACGCTGACCAAAGAGGATTTCCAGACTTGCTTCAGAAAGTAGCGAGAACAATGGTAAATGTGTTTGCAGTGAGGGGAGCATTTTAAGGGGGATTCATGGCAATGTGTCTTTTACTGTCATGAATTTTTAACATGTAAACGTTCTCTGTGCGTTTCAGTTGCACTTCATATTTTTCATCAATGCACGTGTGCAGTACGTGATGATTCCATTCACTGTGGGGTCAGTACACGTACTTAACACATCTTAATTACTTTTACTGCCTTTTCCCTCCTGCCCTTCCGCGTCTCTAGAGCACCCTCCCATTTGCAAAAGGTCTATCTCCCTGCTTCCTATGATGTATCTTTGCTTTCGCTCCTTAAATTACGCGTTAGCTTTCTTATAGGAGATATTTAAGCTTGGATTATTTCTTGTACCTGTCCTTAATATGAATGACACATTTTGCTCTTCCCTATGGCAGTCCTAGGTAGACTATTTGTAAGGTTGCTCTTGATCCACTGACATGATTTCGTGGGTGACAAGCCAAGATGGCAATGTACTATTAGAGACCATATGTGCCTCCTTGTGGCACCAAAGCACGAGGCTGGAATTCTGGACTAGGAATCCCACAGTCCAGACAATGACTTTTCCTCACTGCTTTGCAGTTCCTTCTCTTCTCTAGTCATGGTTTTTCCTTACTTAGAAGGCAGATGTTTGTAGTGGCCAATCCCCAAAGACTGCTTTGAACATTAAGTGAAATAATCTTTAGAAGGCACTGAGCACATGCTTGACATATAGAAACGGCCCCTACATGCTAATTATCATCATTATCACTGGTGTAATTGCGTGGCTGTTGCTTTTCAAGAAGACAGAAGGTGGCGTGAGCGCCCAATTGGGGTCCTTTGGGCTTTGAGTCTGGCTAAAGTGTAGGTGGAAATATGGCCAAAGAAAGAGAAGGGTGTAGCCAGCAGAGAGCCCAAAGAGGAGACGCAGCCTAGACAGAGCGGTGTGGAAGGAGGAATCCCGGGCCAGAGGAATAGAAGGTCGTGTCTTTCCCACAACAAGAGTGTATGGGGGGAGGCTGGGCAGCTTTTAGGCCTCAGAAATCCTCACATACACAGAATTTCCCCTCCTTGCATGAAATCCGGTGCCCGTTTGCTTTCAGAGTACAGTCAGTTGCAAAACAAATTCCACAACAGACTGCTGTGGTCCAGGCAAACCTGGAAGCTTGGGATGCACTAATCGAAAATTATACACTTGGTTTTCTGACTGCCAACTCCTACCCGAGGAAGATCTTAAATACAGTTCTGAGTGCACAGTTTACTGACTCCTGACTTACAGGCTGTGTTTATAGAGCAGCTGAAATTGCTGGAGAACCCACAGAAATAGTCCAGTTTGGCCTGCAAATAATTGTGTTCGGGCCAGGAACCGCTTTGCCAGCTCTTCTCCCCTGCCCTCACCCGGCACGGCAGACGAACAAGGGGCTGCCAGGAGCCCGGAACTGGGGGATGTGAAGCTGGGAGGGGTTGCACGCTCAGTGCGCATGCGCAAGTGCACATCTTTGGGTAAGGTGCGCATCTGTGCCCTTGCCCGCGTGGATGGCAGGAAAAACCGAGCCCTCTCAGGAGCAGTGAAGGAGGAGGACGTTTTCCCAGACTGCCTGCTGCTTGTATTTGAGACCCAGGATTGAAAAGGAAGAGAGAGTCGTTGTGGTCATTATGATTATCAGAATAATATAAAAATAACTAATATTTGTTGGAAACTTATTTTGAGCCAGGCATGGTGCAAAATTCTCCAACTATGAAATCTGATTTATTCACCCTTCACAGTCACCATATGAGACAGCTGCTACTCCTCCTCCCGTGTGCAGGAGGGATCTGGGATGCACAGAGGTTGAGCAAACAAGGTGAAACGCCTGGTCAGTGCCCAAGCAAGGATGGGGACGTGATGACTGAAAACATGGTTTTCAGGAGGAAGGCAACAAATATGTCTTCTACCTGGGAGAAGGTGGTCATCTGAACTGGGCCCCAGGCTGCGCCAGATTTTCCATCTTGAGATTCAAGGAAGTTGCTGGCCACTTCAGGGACTGGGGAATGGGGGATGGGGGCACACAGGGAGGAGAGCAAGAAGGGTCTGCTGGAATGTTCTCCTTCCAGGAAGTACAGGAGTGAAGTCTTTGAGCGGATATGGCCCTTGGGCTTTGCAGATCTGGTAACACTGAGACCCAGAAAGAGGAAGTGACTTGCTGGAGGCCACACAGCAAGTTAGTGGCAGAGCCAAATGAGAGCCTACTTGAACCTCTTCTCAGTCTAAACTGTTCTTCCCACTGTCCCAACTACAGCAGCGAAAGGAATGGCAGCGTCATATACGTGGACTGTACTTATTATCTGTGAGTACTTAGAAACTGTGCTAAGAATGTTATTGGATGTTATTGGATCGATTTAAATATTAACAGTAGCACTTGACATGCACTATTATCACCCCCGGTTTGGAGCTGAAATAACGGTGGCACCGAGGGATTGAGCAACTTGCTCAGCCAAGAAATGCTGTGTCTGTCAAGGTCATAAAGGAGCTCATGTCCTGTCACGTCACCCTTCCTGCTCACCAACCTCTCCCATCCTGTCCCTGGAGAACCCAAAAGGCCTTTTCCTGGTTAGGCTGAAGGTCCACAGAGGGTGCAAAGGGAAGACTGGAACAGGGCGGAGCTCTGCCCTCTAGAAAGATACTTTCTGTGCCGAATCCTTTGGTTATTTCTATTCTGTGTCATCACCGAGTAACCCAAGCCACCCTGTGACCCTGTGACCGCACCTATAGGTTTGATGGAGTCAGCTGGAAGCACAGTTACATGCAGTTTCAAAATTTGTCTGTAAGTCATGAATATAAAGGCTTTGCTGCACCTTTCAAAAACAGTCCATGTGTCAACTCAGACAGAAAGACTTTAGGTTATCAGGGTGGTAGGTTTTTGGTTTGTTTGTTTGTTTCCCCCAACTTTGCTTAACCCTTTTATAGCTGCAGATAATCTTTCTTTCTGTAGACAGGCCCAGAAATATGACTGTGTTTATTTGCCAGGTGGTGTACAATCGACCCTCAGGAGGAAGTCGGAGCTGCAATGCCTGGCAGCCCCAGCCCTGTCCCCTTGTCCCCCCACACTGCTTACGGGGGTGGGGGGGGCATGAAGGTGACTCCCTTAGAATAGAGCAGAAGGCTGGGGATTTAGCTCAGCTGTTCGGTGGCCTGCCTTGCAAGTGCAAGGACCTGAGTGTAAAAAAAAAAAAAAAAAAAAAGAATAGAGCAGAAGGTGAGATATCAGCCCAGGTTTGGAGAGATGGAAAACAAGAAGGAGAAGGAGGGTTCTGGGGGGATGTGAGGAGGTGGTTAATGATGCATTTGACCTCTCTCAATCAGGGAGCCAGCCGGCCTTAGCCTCTGGAGTTGGATACCTGAGCTTAAATTCTAACCAATTTCTTAGTAGCAGTGGAACTCTCAGCAACTTATTTAACCTCTCTAAACTTGAGTTTCTTCACAGATAGAAATGGGAATATTAATGACACTCCCTAGGATTAGTACAAAGACAAAGAATATAGTTTAGCTGGGTATGGTGACACATTTTTCTAATCCCAGAACTCTAGGAGGCTGAGACAGGAGGATTGTGTACTTGAGCCCAGCCTGGGCAATTTAGTGACTTATTAGCAAGATCCTGTCTGGGGAAAAAAAAAATGTAGTTTGAGCACAATACCTACTATGCCAGGAATGTTAAAAAAATGTTAAATGTGAGTGGGGGTGTAACTGAGTGGTAGATCACATGCTTAGCATTCATGAGACCCTGGGGGAAAAGAAAGGGAGAGAGGATGGGAGGATGGGAGGATGGGAGAGCAGTTGGGGCTATTTGCAAGGATATGGATCAATTTTAAAGCATGTTGGGTGAAACAAGACAGACAAAAAGTACATACTGTATGACTGTGTGTGTTTGTGTGTGTCTGCACCAGTGTGTAGCACTGGAGATGGAACCCAGAAGACTCTACCACTGAGTTACATCCTCAGCCCTTCTTAAAAATCTGTTTTTAAAATTTCGAGACCTGATTTCACTAAATCACTTAGTTGCCCTGGTTGAGCCCCTCCTGACTCAGCCTCTCAGAGTGCTGGGATTACAGGTCTGCACCACCAAGCACTGTACGGCTTTATGGATAGACAGTCCTAGGACTGACAAAGCTAATCTTAGTAAAGGGAATGGCAGCAGTAGTTGCCTTTGAGGGTGGGAGACAGGGAGAGGTTGGATAGGAAGGTACGTGGGGATCTCTCTGGGTTGACAGAACTGTGCTGGCTCTTGACCTGGGCTGCATGTGTTTGTTAAAAATCACTGAAAGGCACTCTCAAAGTCTGTAAGTATTATGCATGTCATTCCTCTCCCTACTTAAACATTGCCGGTAGAGAACAAGCAGTAATCTACTTAAACTTAACATTTTGTGTCCTACTGTGACATCTTAATGAGGAATACTTCAGTGATGACGACGGAACTAGATGAAAGGAAGATAGAGACTTATTGACTCTGAGCTGAAAAGGCTGGGATAGTTTGGCTTCAGGGACACCTGGTACGGGGCTCCGCCTTCCTCCACTGCTCAGCCCTCCTTCCTCCAGTCTCTCTTCTCAGGGCTCTCCTGCTTCATGGGGTCAGAGGGCAGCTGGCAGCTCCAGACCCTCGGCACCTGGGAGTGGGAGGGGCTGCTGATGGCCCTCGTTACACCCTTGGGTTGGCTCTCATCCATTCTCTTGAGTGAAAGGTGAGCAGGGCACAGTGGCCCATGTCTGTCATCCCAGCACTCTGGGAGCTGAGGCAGGAGGATGGCACATGCAAGCTCAGCTTGGCCAATGTAACAAGTTCGTGAGCCCCTGCTCAAACCAAAATTGAAAAAGGCTGTGGGCGTAACTAAGGTCTTAGAGTCCATCTCTAGTATGACACCCGCTTGTGGGCAGGATTCCCTAAAGAGAAATCAGTAAGCAATGATAGTGTGTCCATTTCAAGCATCAGGGCCGCTTATCTTATTGCTAAGCCTTCCAACCAGGCTAGTTAAGTGCACTGGTTTAACTGAATTCAGAACCAACCACAACAAAAGGAAAAGTGGAAGACCAGAGGGGTTCTCTCCGCAAGAGGCAATGCTTCCATTGTCCAAGTCTTGGGCAGAGAAGACCCAAAGGCACTTGCTGTTGGTGGGGTTCTCTACTACCTGGTTTCCCTTTTCCAGAGTCCCTTCTCTAACTACAGTTTCATCAGAAGAGGTGTTCAGAGACTCGCATTTGGGACCAGGCGGCTTGACAACAGCCAAGTTTTATTCCCTTTTCCTCTTGAGAAAAAAACACTATTAATTCAACAAAATAAGTGAGCTGTGTGCACACTCTACAAACCATCTATAAAGAACCAGGCTGGGGGGAGATAAGCAAGAGGTAGGAGGAATCTGCATGGCAGATAGTCCCCCGAGTCTGCAGGAGGGTAGCAGGACATTGGACATCTGGAGGAGGAGCTGCTTTCCCAGCGCTCCTGAGTCAGGAGCTGAAGCACAGGCTCCTGGGACCGGGGTACCAAGGGGTGGACACCTGCTGAAACACACTATCACCCTCGGGATGGGGCCTGCATCCCAGATGTGAGAGAGAAAGCTTCACCTAGACTTCATCATGTTGTCTGGCCCTCGTCCCACCACTGGTGCCCCTTGTGTGACTCTGAGGTCAAGGGCAAGCCGTGCTGCTCACAGCAATGTGGACTCAGGCAAAGGACCTGGCAATGTAATTCACTGAAAGTGCTGAGAATTGGCCTGCAGGGCCAGAGTGCAGAAGAGTCATTGTCACAGTTGTTAGAAGTGACTCTCACCACCACACTCCTCCACTGCAAGGAGTAGAACAAGTTTTCTGGCTGCTTCTCCTGGGCCCCAGTGGCTTTGGACTATGGTTAGCACCCATTATGCCCCAGAGATGGGCATCTCAGACCAGAGGGCTTCCATTTTCTAGAAGGAACTGCCAATGTCTAGCAAGGCCACCCTGGTATCTTCAGGTCCCTGGAGACACAGGCAATGGGAGGCACCTGAGAGTAGGCACATCCACAGCCCATGTGGCAGGGTATCCTAGATGGTGGAGTTTTAAATACTGATACTCTGCAGCATAGAAAGGATGTTATTATAATTTCCCTGGAGTTAGTAGTATTCTTTTGTGGATATGATCCAGTGTATATTTCTTGCTGTTATAGAGTTTCAGTCTAACTTTCATCCAAGTGTCCCTAACATTAGCATATTATATAATCACCATGAAGTGATCAAAACTAAGAAATCAGCACTGATACAATGCTATTAACTAAACTAAAAACGTGCACTTGGATTTTACCTTATTTCAGAATCCAATCCAGGACACTGCATGGTATTTAGTTATTGTGTCTCTTGAGTCTTCTTCAATGTAGGACCCTGGGCAGGGCAGAGAAAGATGAAGAGTGAGTCCAGGGCCACATGGAGAATGACTCAACTTTGTCCCCACACCTGTCAGCCTGTCATTTCACTCTGCTTCTTCCCTACCCACCAAACACTTATCATTATCCAAGACTGTCTTGTTTGTTGCCTGCCTGCCCCAGTACAGAGGGGTTGTCTCAGTAAAGGGACTGGACCATCTTATTCACCACTCTTTCACTTAGACTCACAGTCAAGAGCACACATTGTAGCTGTTTGGTAAATATGTGTGCATGAGTTGAAAAAAATGAATCAATGTTCAGAAACTGAACCATGGGTTGGGTTCATGGAACCAGAGCTGGCTTTTCTCCCTTCAGAATGCTTCCTGTACCAGGGCTGATCTATGCCATTCCAAAGTTGGAATCCCTGAAGGCAGCCTCCCTCCCCACGCCTTCCCCCTCAGCCCAGGCCAGTGACTCCTGGCCCTGCAGTGGCACCACCTGCCCATGCTCTCAGCCCAGCCCTGAGCCCCAGCTCCCCAGCCTGACTTCTCAGCCAGATTCTTGTCCTCCTCGTTCCTCTTTGAAGCAAGTACCAATGGTCTCCTGCTGACACTGTTCCTCTACAACTCCCCGGCCCAGTGTAGGAGCCACTGGCCACCTATGACTACGAAGCCCCTGAAATCTAGATAGTCTGTGCTGGTGAGCTCTTGAGATTTCCAATCGTCTGAAAAAATAATGTAAAAATCTCAATTATGTGCTGCAATTATATATTTTGAACATACTAGGTCAAATAAAAGATACTACAAAATTAATTTCACCAGTTCATTTTAATTTTTATACAATTTAACAAATTATATATGTGGCGCACTTCTATTTCTCTTGACCAGCACTGTTCAAGAACAAAATAGTGGGCTGGGGATTTAGCTCAGTGGTTCTGCCTCCTGTCCCACAAGTCCAGAGTTTGATCCCTGGTACCAAAAAAAAGAAAGTCTTCAAAAACCTGTTTCCAACACACATGAAAACACTAAGATTGGGGGTCGGGGATTTAGCTCAGTGGTTCCACTGCCTGCTTCACAAGTGCAAGGACCTAAGTTCTACCCCCAGTACAAAACAAAACAAAACAAAAACCCACTAAGATTGCATCTTATCCTAGAAAGTATGGCAGTCATCAAGATATCAAATAATGTGAGGAAAAAGGAACCATTCTACACTGTTGGTGGAAGTGTAAACTAGTAGTACAACCACTATGAAAATCAGTGTGGAGATTCCTTAAAGCACTGAAACTAGAAATTCCATTTGACCCAGCTATTCCACTTCTAGATATCTTCCCAAAAGAGTTAAAGTCATTGTATTACAGTGATACGTGCACATGCATTTTCATAGCAGCACAATTTATAATAGCTAACTCTTGGAAGTGGCCCATATGTCCATCAACAGATAAATGGATAAAGAACAGGTGGTATTTATACATGGTGGAGTACTACTCTGCCATAAAAAGGATAAGCTTGAGTCCTTTGTAGGAAAATGGATGCACCTGAGACATAAAGTACTCATAAACTTAAATATCACAGAAATCCAAGGTATAAATAAAGAGCAAAATGAAAGGTAAATAAGAGGAAGTAAAAGATAGCTCTTTCTCACAGGGGAAGGGGATCAAGGGTTGGCAGGAGGGGTGTGCAAAGGGAGGAAAGAGGATGAAAAAAAGAACCAAGATGTGTTATGTACACGTGCCTACTCCACACAAGGAATGTAACATTTTTTAAAAATTTAGAAGAAATTGTTTCATTCCCAGAACCTACAGCCTAGTCCAACATCTAATGGGTGCTCAATGGATAACTGCTGACACAGGATTGTCTTCTACGAGAGCTCTTTTTCCCAGAGAAGACAGGAGTTCTCAAAGGATAAGGCAGGAAGCCTCAGCCATCCACAGTTGCCTAGGGCACCCACCTGCTGAATGAAGGTGACCTGGGGAGGTTGGCACCCAGCTAAGGTTCCAGAAATGATGCTTGGAAGTCTTGGTAAAGTGAAAGGACCAGACTGGAGAAGAAGTGAGGATACCCTCTGATAAGTTTTAAGAGAGATTTTAGAAGAACATGGTTATCTACCAAATGCAATGCAGGACCCTGATAACCTGTTTGCTCAGACAAAGAGGTTGCTGTGTGCCAGTTTCCTTGACAGGAAGAGACAAGACCTGCTGGCTTTGCACACTTTCACCTGGCAGAAAGAGACGTGTAGCCTTTCCTGCCTCGGGAGGCTATGGAAGGAAGCTGAGTCTGCCTCTCTCCAGAGACAGCACTTGTCGAGAGCGCTTAGAATTTTTATTTCATAAATCTCGGTGTGGGATCGTTATTACCAACTCTGCTTAATGATGAGAAAATAGATATACTTAGCCAGAGTCTCAGAGATAGTGGCAGAGCCAGTGCCAGCCTGTGGTTTTCTTGACCTTTGACCCAGTGTTGGCAACTGTACTATCCAGCCTCCACCTCCAGAATGAAAGAGGATGGCCTGGTGGGGGGAATAAAGAGGGAGAAGAATAAAGAAGAGGAGAGAAAGAGAGAGGGGTTGTCAGAGAGAGGCAGAGGGTCCAGAGTTTGGGCTCTGTAACTAGTTTGTTCATGTAGCTCCTGATGATAGGATTTTTCTAAGCAGGCAGATTATCTCTCCTCCTGAGCATAACTCTGTAACGAGAGCCAAGTAGTAGAGTTCTAGAATCTGATCACACATGCCATTTTGTCCAGCTGCCTTCCCATGTCCCCAGGAGAATATTGCCCACTTCCAGGTGCCTCTCCTCCCCCTGTGAGATGAGTGGTAGGTGGTGGAAATGCTATGAACCTTCAAGCCACCTGGAACAGAAACTCCACCTCAGGCAAGTCGAGTGCCCTATATCAGTCAGCTGTTGCTGTGTTATAAGTGCCCCCACTCTGTGTGCTCTCTCAAGTGTGTGCACATCACTGGAAAGCTCCTCCTTGCCCAGCCCTGGGCACAGGTGACAGTGTCACTGGGCACCCAAGGTGTATTCTCCTATTAAGGGCAGGAATGAAAGTGGAATGTACCAGTCACTGTAGCACACCTGACATCTCATGTGTAGTCCTAGCTACAAGCATCCATGGGGCAGAAGCAGTCACATGGCCCAGCCCCAATCAGAGGCAGGGAATTTCCCTCCTCTCGTGGAAACTGAGTGAGGCAGAGGGGAGGAGACGCTTTGAAGATGGTCAAATCTGCTACCTCCATGCATAGTCCTCATGACTATTAATGTCAATGACTATTTATTTGGTCAAGAAATAGAAACACACATCATGCTTAAAGGATACTACTGGGTTGGATTTTGATTTATAAAATGATGTGTCACTTATTTACTGCACATTCACTATTTCCTCGATTTGAGCATTCCACAGGCCAAACTGTAATTCTGAAGCTGAACAATCACATTTGATTTGATGCAGTCAAACCATATGTAAGCCCATTTCCTATTACCAAGCTGGCAGTATTTATATGGCATCATATAGAAACTTACCCATGGCATGGGGAGTGGGTTTTCCCCAACTGAAGTTTTCTGCCTGAACACACAAAAAATTTTTTGTACCAGGGATCGAACTCAGGACCTTCTGCTTTCGAGGCAGGCTGCAGCACCACTGAGCTAAATTCCACTCCCCTGCAAAAAATTTTAATGACATTCTCCCCTTTTAACTCTAGGCATTTTTCTATGGGTTTTGCAAATTTTAGAACATGAAGCCCGTAAGAAGAAAGTTGTGTGAAGGCTTCCTGCCTGCAAGGGCAAATGAGTTGTGTGCATTTAAGGGAAAATAAATGTTGGTGAACAAGGTAGTTATAAACACTTAGGCACCAGTTGTGTATGAGGAATGGTGGCAGGGAAGTGAACAAAGTTGACTTTGTTGAAGGGTTGAAAGACAACGCCAACTCTCCTGCTGCTTATACTCCAGTTGGGCAATTGGGATACTCAAGTGTGTTGACAGATTAGCCATTTTGCTGAAAATATCACCTTAAATTCCACACCTGAAGCTGTGGAACAGCACGCTTTTGATCACGTTTCTCCAACCTGACCTTTGTAGCTTGATCTCAGAAGCAAATCCAAAATGTCAGCGTCCCGAAATGACAGCTTTTAAATTTCTAATCAACAATTCTTAGGCTTCTCTGGCATTCCCCTCAGCTGAATTTCTTGTCTCATAAAAGGTATTTTTCTTTTGTCAATTTACAAGCAAAGACTAATTGTGTTTGATGAAAGAAAAACGGAAGCACTAGATGGTTCACATTCGTCTTGCTCTCCATTTTATGTAGCATTACACATTTCCTTTGTGTCTGACACTCTCACACCAACAAATCTTCGGATCCATCATTTTGAAGTTAAGACAATAATTTGCCTACAAATTTGACAAAAAAAATTGGTAATGCTGAAGATCCATCATACAGATATAATTTGCAACTGCTGTGATCATTTTCAGTAAAATGATCTAATTATATTCCACATAGCTTGTTATTAGGTTGCTTCCTTCAGCTAGCTGGAAAAGAGAAAATAGCGTCCTTAGTAAATGGATAAGGTTTCCTTTCCACAATGTGAGAGGTCTGATTATAACAATGAATTGTAGGAACATCAGGCTCTAGCCCCTATAATCATTTATTTATTCAACAAATACACATTAAGCCCCTGAACTCTGCAAGACATGGTGCTAGAAATCAGAAGGAAGAGAAGGAAGAGGAGGAGGAGGAGGAGGAGGAGGAAGAGAGGGAGGAGGAG
>NW_022901026.1:317463-324825 GCF_012274545.1 Fukomys damarensis | reverse complement strand
CAGAGTGCATGATGGCAGGGAGCACAGTAAGACTGGTGGTGTGACAGGTATAGCCCCAAGGCAGAGAAGCAAGGAGGGAGAGCCCCACTCCAAGGACCTCAGCATGAGTCACCTGTGAGATATCTCCAGGCCCTACACACTCTTTCTTTTGAACGTCCCACCCAATAATCATATGAAAATGTGTCCAGTTCCCATAGGAAATATAATATTTGTTGTCACAAGTATTTTTGACTCTTAAAAAAAGTTATTTTGACTTTGCACTTTTTGTATTTTGCAGCTGATTATTTCTACCTCTCTCACCTTGACTCTCCAATACCACAGGTTCCTGAAAATCCTGCCAGGCCTGATGAATATAGTTCTGGGGCTAAGGATGGTGCCATGATCTTGACAGATGAGGGTATTTTCCCCAGAAGAGGGGGAGCTGAAAGGCTTTCCAGAAAGAAAAGACTATAAGAAGTTTCCAGAATAGTCTAGAAAGGATAAAGCATTTAGCCCTGACCATAGTTGAGAAAGAAGTCTGGACAAAGTCTATTTAGAAACATATTTTGGAGCTTAATGTGAATTTTAGAGTTTATTCTCTGGCTTTGAGGAGCAATGTGGCTTTTGAGAGAAGCTTGGCCTGTCCAGAAAACTGTGGGTGGAACTGGTGTGGGAAAACTTCAGGAAAGTGAATCAAAAACTTGGTTTTGAAGAACAAGTCTTACAGCAGAGCTTGATGTAGTAGAACACAAATACTATCTGCACAGACTCTGCCTGCCATTTGCCCGTTTTCAGGTCATGTTGCTCCTTAAAGCTCCTCACTTTCTGAGCCTCCAACGTCCCCAGTTCCAGCCTCTCAAAGTCCCGGAACTGTTATCACTTTGTCTGGCCTTCTTAGTTCACCTTTCATTTCACTATTAAATTTTCCTTCCCCAAACACATTTCCACCTAAGTCACACATATAGCTTCTCTTTCTACCATAGAAAATAATTATTGTATAGAACTTTAAGGCAGAACCACATTACAGGTACCCCACCTTTTATTTCTCTTGAGTTTACAGCAAAGAAACTGGCTTAGGGAGGAAGAGTGACTTGAAAATGTCACAAGAATCAGGAATGGAGTTTATTGTCTCGTTCAAGTTATTCTTCTTCTTCACACCAGGTCACTTCCTGTGGGTATCCCTGGCGGACTAAGTTGATGACAGTGCAAAGTTTTCAGCATTCAGACACTAAAAAGGAGATGCAACTGTCCTCTGAATGAGAATTGATGTATTTGTGGAACCAGAATTATTTTTGAGCATGACACTGACATCGGCAGCCAGAGCAAGTTGTTAGGGGACGTATCAATGGACCACAACATGTACAAGAGGTGACTGAAATAACTGGTGAGTGTTTAAATTTTTTTTAAAACGTTGCAATAAAATACACTTTGCCACTAACCCCACCAAATACTCCCCCTTAATTCAAACATGCTTAGCCCATAGTTCGTGATAATTTCTAAAGCAGTTCTGAAACTCTTCTTTCATGTATTTGCAAAGTATGATTAAAAAGTACAGTGAATGCGGCTGCTGAGTGCCATCCAATGGAAAGGCAGGCTCATAAAAACATCACGGTGTATTTTTGTCCCCCTTATTCACCAGATCTGACTCTGTGGGACTTCTGGTCTTCCCTAAAGTTAAAATGACCACAAAGAGTAAAAATTTTCAATTAATTCAGGGAATTGAGGCAGCCCCAACAGCACTTGAAGACACAAAAGTGGACTTCAGAGCAAGCATATAGCATAAGTGTGTTAGGAGCAAGGGGAAATTTGTTGAGGGGATTACTGGCAATGTATCTTTTGTTGTAATAAGCTTCAAAATGGTTTCAATATTCGCCATAGTTTTTAATCATGCTTCACTTTCTCCATGGGTTCTCCAAGTCAAAGCTCTGATTTACTGTCTCAGTCCATCCTAAGAAAAACAGCAATGTCAGACATAGCCATGAGTCTCCTGATCTCTTACCTGCATTCCTGGTCTTCTCCCTGCTTGCTTCTGTCATTTTAAAGCAGAAGTCTTCTGAGGCATCATGAATTTAGCATGGACTCTTTTATTTCTCTTTAAAGGGAATTCAGTGCTGAAACCATCCATGACAGTTTGTCGGTGAGCACATAACTCACAGTGACATGAGGCAATATGGAGGCAGTGTGTGTGTGTATGGTGGTGAGGGGCATAAAATCAGCCAGAAAAGGTCCTTTCTTTCTCACTTTGTTGCAGTCTCTGGGTGGCTATCTCGTGGCTTCCGAAAGATTCCCACCAGGGGAAGCACCATTCCCTGACTCCAAATCCTCTGCTATTTCATCGTTACATTCTGATTCTATCAAAGCTGTAATTGTTTTGGTACTTATTTAATCTCTTTTTAATTTCTTCCCTAAAAGATGGAATTCACTGTTCAGCTCTTCTCTTCTTGTTGTTCTCAGAGATGTTACTATTTCTGTTCAGAGGGACACCCAGAGCTCTAGTTGACTATAGCAGCTTGCAGGGAGGTTGTCTTGGACTCGAGACCCAGAGTGTTCCCTGAGCGGGCTCTCAGGCAGACCTGCTGGGAGCACATGGCAGCCCACTTCTCTGCTGCCTCTTTCTTTCTTTGGGATACCAATGAACCTACTGCTTGCAAAATGAGACTTCTTCCCTCATTTGAATCTGTGCTTGCAGTCCGTAATTAAGTAATAACTTTCCCAGCACTCGGCTGCACTAAGACTGAACGGCACTCCCATTACCTCCCCTTACTGAAGTCAAAATTACAGCCCTGTCATTTCCTGGATTTTCTCATAAATGCACGCATTAAATTATACCTACACTCACCCATTAGTAACTTCTCTTTGTGGTGGGTGTTTAACTGTCTCATAATGACTCCACTGTCTCTTCAACTTTCTGTCCCTTTCAGAATGTTAATGAATTCCACTTCTTCTAAAGTTTCTGTCTAGTTTGTCTTCTAGCTTCTTGATATAACATTAATTTGATTTTATAGGGTTATTTTTTCCTTCCCTTAGGGAAGGCAAAGAAACATCTTTCTTACACAGAGCTACCATTCTGTTTGGGGTTCAAGTTGTTTTGGAGCACAGTGGCTCTTCAGTTACATTCAGATTCTCTGGGCCTTATACACATGAACTCTTTTAATCCTTTCAATATAAGGTAGGCTTTGTTTCTGTACCCATTATATATATGAAGCAACTGAGGCGAAGAGATTCATAGATTTCTTCACAATGACAGTGAGCAACGTCAGAATCCAAGAAGTCCAGATATGTCAGGGTTTCCTGAGTTGGAGCTCAACTCCAAATAGCTAGGCAAAAAGGAATTACTTTCCTCATAAAACTGATCCTTGAAACAACAGCAGAAAGTAAGCTGTTCTCTAGGACAGCTAAGGCAGGGTACTCAGTCGCTGATCTCTGGTACTTCCACAATTCCCTCAGGACAACCTGGGTCACAGGCCCAGCTCCCAGACCAACCAACGTGGCTAGAAGGGTGAGGTACTAGGATTAGCTTTTCCAGCATTGAATGCCCATCTCTGGATAAATTATCTTGGAGAAAGACATAAAGCAACCTCTGGTAAAACACATTTTAGAGTCATGGAGTAAGAAAAACAAAACAATACCCTAAAAGATGAAAGGTAAAACTTTGCCCTCAGAATGACTGGGGCACACTGCACACCGGCCCCCAAAAGATGTAAAACTCAGAACTATAGAAGGTGAGATGATTGTTGATCCTGAAACAGATGAACAGATCCCTGGATCTGCAAATCAATAGTCGGGCCTGAGCTGAGGGCCAGGATCCCCTGTAGGTGGGAAGAAGACAATTCAAAGCCAATGTCCCCCTTGGGCTTGCTTTGCTCATTTTTGTGACCCATCTGGCCCCTGCAGGCACTTGATTTCAGACAGGCGGCTTACCCAGTGGTCACTGAAAGTCGCATTCCATCACTGGGGTGACAAATAGAGCATTCTTTGCCCACATCCTATTTGGCCAACAGCTGAAGAAGAAGAAGGTTAAGGCTCTAAAAAGGAAAGAGCCAAGAAAAAGGATCCAGCAGTTAAAAACAGAGTTTTCTTGACAGCATGGCTTATGTCATTTGACAGAATTTTTCAAGGCACAGAAAAACAAGCTTGACAGCAAGTGTTTTAAGCAGAGATGTGTATATAGCATATCCAAAGTCAATCACTGCCAGCCTTTGTGTGGAGTAGGAGCCAGGGAGAGGGGAGTGTGACTTCATCTCTCTCTTCTTTCCACCCAGAGCCCGTCTGCCCTCTTCAGATAGTTGCATGCAATAGACATAACCATTTCCCTGTGGTTTCCACTCATGAGTAGTGGTTCCCTTTGTGATAAAGCCTAGCAGCTCCAGAAATGTGTGAGCCCCAGGGCTTCACCAACACAGAGCTTTACAAACTGTGGCCCTATGCATTCTTCGTTGCATAAACCAAGAGGTGTTTTCAGGCAAGAGGCCTACTCAAAGCCTTCAAGAATTCAGAGAACAGAGTGTTTAGGGGATTTTTCTGTTTGGTCTTGTTTCCCTAAAGGGCTGGGATGGGGTGACCTGGTAGTGTAAAATAAAATGAAAGTGTTGTACTTCTCATTTAATCTTTACTTTTCTCTACATCAGAAGCTGCAAAATTATTTTTAAAGCCACTGTGTGGAGGTCAGGACAGAGATCCTGAGCTTAGTTTTAGGAATTGAGAGAGCAGAAGCCAATCATTTAAGAAAATACAGCCTGCTGGTCAGGCAAAGTGGCTCTTTCTAACCCTGAGAAGATAAGTCTCTTGCTTCTTTTTATGGAGTTATTGGTTCTATTATCATAGTTAGGGTGACAGCAAACTTGGCCGCTAAGTTCCCATCTGTCTCCTTCTTTGTCTCTTTCTAAATAACAACCCATCCTTATGCACAAGATTTGGTTTTCCTGACTATTTTGTTGCCCATCTGGGCACCATTGTTTCTATGTTTCTAAATAATCTCACCGTCTATTTGTATATTTTTCCCTTCATTTCTTTGAGAGAGAAGAAAGCAGTTTGTAGTTCCCTAGCTGCACCGCTACAGAATGTCACCTTCAAATAGTATTAAACTAAGATTATCTCATCCAAAACCTTACTTTGATGATTTTTTAAGACAAAATATATTGCTTTTAGCACACTAGCTGTTGGCCAAGACTAATTGAGAATGTGTTTTAGTTCTCTTTTTTCCCCAAAATTTAGATAACCCCTGCTCAAAATCTTCCTAAGTCTAACAAATTATTGTCTCATATCAGATTAAACCATCTATGCATCCACTACCCACACCCATCCATCCACCCACTTCATTCATTCAACATTTTCTTGAGTGACTACTACTGTTTGCCACACACATATTCCTTGCTCCTCCTAGCTACAAACAGTATTTGTTAGATTAAAAAACATCGGACCAAAAATAATATCTCTGACATTTCCATTCACCCCAATTATCATGTGGAATCAGCTTCATTACAAAACATAGCTACTATTGAGAAATTGGTGTTTTAAACATCCAAAGAGTAATTTTGAGATAGGATGTAGGGCATGGCAAAGCTAGCTAGAGAATAAACTGGACCCGTCAATTATAATATCCCAGGGCAGAGCCAAATAATTCCCAGGACCCCGTATGTGGGTTCCCGTGAGATATAGATGACATATAAGGACACATACACCTCAAGGAGCCCACTATCATAGCTCTTCATGGTAACTCACCCCGTGTCTTCTAGACCAGGATGTACTTTTAGCTTTACCCTTTTTCTCTTTTCTTCTTTTGTTCTACCCAAGTTCACTCTGCAGAGACAGCTTCTCCCTTATCTCTTCACCCCTTACTTATCAACTAAACTTTTGTCAACTTTTTTTGGCTTCTCTCATCCAATTCTTTGTTCAAGGCAAAAAAAAAAAAAAAACTAGAAGACATTTAGTTGGTGAGCCATCTCTCAAGGAACAACCCGCCAACAATCTGATGTAGCAACAATTAGAGTATGACTGGAGAATATTATTCCCACATCTTTAAAAGTAATTTCTAGTTCTAAGCTAAAATATGAATATATTTGTTTTTAAAAAACAACAAAAGGAGGAGTATGATGAAGGAAAGTAAAGGAGGAGAATGATAAAGAGGGAGAATGTTACTGATGCTCTTTTGCTAAAATACCCTTGTTCTTCATGCCTGACCTGGATCCCTTCTGTTCTCTCCAAGGCCACCTTTTTCTGTGAGGTGAGATTTTCAGACTTTTTGAAATATACCACAAAATAATGCTATGTGTTTACCCATGACTAAAGGTATACATGCACATTCCCTAATTATTTCATGGCAGGCAATCTCAAAGATCTCTCATGGTTTCAGTAGAACTGGGCAAGACACTTGGGTCATTTGTTCCTTGTTTTGGGCATACACTTACAGTCCCCCGCTAGACATTAAGGCATTGGTGTCAGCAATGCCTGGGCTTGGGTCACAATGCATTTGCCATAAATGTGGAGAAATGTAATTGCCCAGATCAGTTAAAATTTAAAACTGCCTGCTTTTCCAGAGGGCAGGTGCTTTTCCTTTGTAGGGACAGGGGATTGAAAAAAGCAGCATTATCACTCTGATATTTGCAGGCCTAGCCTTTCCCAACAACCTGCTTGCTCTTACCTCACTGTCCCTGAATTGAGAGCAGAATAATTGCCACCCAGGGAAAAATAACTTGAACATGAGAGAGCCTTAAAGCATGGGGCTGCCACTATATCAAACCCGAAATGGCAGTGGTCGAGGCATTAAAAACAGAGCCTTAAGTTATGATGATAAGACTGCTGTTGCTCTGATGGGAGTCTCTCCTTTCAGCTCTTTCTTCACATCATTAATTCATTGTGTATTCTCTTTTTGCTTCACTCTGGCAGCATTGATCATAATAAATCCCTTTGTCTTTAACACAGAGAGTTCATTCTTCATCCTGTGCCCCAACTTTGTCACCCATTCTGCAACCAACAGAAAAGAAATCCTGTAGATCATATTTCAATGATGACATAAGCATACAATAGCATATGAAGAAACATCCAAATTGGAAATCTTTAAGCTAAAAAAAATGTGTATCATGGACCCATGGAATGGAACAGAGAACCAGAAATAAATACATATCGCGATAGCCAATTGATTCTCAACAAAGGTGCCAAAAACACACTGGAGAAAGGATAGCTTTTTCAACAAATGGTATTGGGAAAACTGGATATCCACACGTAGAAGATTGCAACTAGATCTTTCCATCTCTCAGTGTATACAAAACTCAACTTAAAATGGATCGAAGACACAAGGAGACAAGTTTTGGTTGTTTTTTCCCCATATAGGGAAATTTTTAAAAAATGAGTAAATTACAAAGTTGGCTTGAAAATAGAAAAGGG
>NW_022901026.1:313751-316963 GCF_012274545.1 Fukomys damarensis | reverse complement strand
CAGGGTAAAGCTAACTAAATACACAAATCAAAGCAAAAACAAATTAGAAGGGACAGCGAGGACGGGAGGATATGAAAAGCTGATGATCAGGCACAGCTGGCCCATTCAGAGTGAGCTTAATGTCTCTCAATTATAGGACGTGCTCTGATCTTCATAATGCTCACACCCCTTTCCTCATTCAGTTGGCACAGCCATCCGGCAGAGTTGACAGGACTAGCCCCGTTTCACAGAAAAAGATACCAAGCTGGGAGGTGGCAGGCGGGTAGTACATGCTAATCGGGGAGCGGGGGTGTCTTATACTGCCTCTGATATATGCAAAAGAGAATGACAAAAGGAAAAAAAAAGCAAGGTTAACGGGAAACATTTATGTACCTTATACTGTATTATTCTTTGCGTTGCATTTTGTAAGATAGAGGCTGGGGCCAACCACGTATGTGGCAGACATCTATCCTCTTCATCTACCTGGCATCCATCCTTCGCCTAATGGCCTCCCACTTTCCTGTTGGGAAATTACCTACTGCATATCCCCACTGGAGGTAATCTCGATGCAAAATAATTGTAGACATCTCCTTTTACTGCTGAAACTAAGGAAGCCAAACTTATCCCAGGTCACCCAGGGAAGAGTGCTCTTTCCCTAGACTTTGAATCTTGATTAAAGTGCTGAAAGCCAAGGTATAAATGGTTGGAAGCCATTCACGGTGGCCACGGTGAAGGTGGTGGTAGCCATGGTGGAGGCAGCGGTGGCCAGGCAGGTGTGACCATGGTGAAGGCGGTGGTGGCCGCGGTGGAGGTGGTAGTGGTCATGGTGGAGGGAGCAGTGGCCATGATGGAGGCGGTGGTGGCCACAGCATCCACACCTGATATAGAGCAGCTCCTGTTGTTGCACCTTTTTCCCAAATCTCCATTGATATAAAAGGACCAAAGTTACTTTCTGTTTCATGAAGTTCAAAACCCAAACTGAGACAATGGAATTAGCAGGATTTCTACTCTTTGGAAAGTTCCAGCCCCATACTTATTACTGGGGACCTAAATGGACAGTGAGGAGTTAAGAAAAGGGCAGAGAGGAAGAGATCCTCCTTGGACCATGCAGACATAGGTAAGCAGATACTGAGTTTAGCAGATTCTTAGCAGTCATTGCTAAGTCACAGTGAAAAGTTCCTAGGCCTTCAGGATAGTGCGTTGATAGTGGGTAAGGCTTGAATGCTTGTGTCCTTCCAAAATTCATGTTGTTGGAACTGAAGCTCCAAGTCAGGATCTTTGGGAAGTGATTAGGCCAAAAGGGTTCCATCTTCATAAATGGGATTGATGCTCTTATGAAAGACTTCAGAGTGCTGCTTAACCCTGCAGTCCTTTCTGCCCTTTGAGAACAACTGTGTTCTTTCCTTCTGATGGATGCAACAGCAAGGCACCATCTTGGAAGCAGAGATTGAGCCCTCACCAGATGTGGAATCTGCCAGTGCCTTGAGCTTGGGTTTTCCAGCCAGAACTGCCCAGTCTGTGGTACTGTGCTACCGTAGCAGGAGTGGACTAAGATATTGGCCAGCAAAGAGCTCTGGTCATAAGGAGGACCCTGAGCATAAGCTGCAGTCACCTGGGGTTGTCTGAGGGCTTTGTGTAGGAACATTCCACACATAGCTTATTTCCAGGGTCATTTTCTTCTGTAAACAGTCCCTGCACCTACAACGGACTGCAGAAGGGCTACCTGACACTATAGCTACAGTTTGCTATAGTACTAAAGAGCCAGTCTGGGAAATGTCTGTGAGTCAGGGCTTAAGCCTTCACCCTCGGTCTCCACACGGAGGCAAAACTTCCACTCCATGGGCTGCCCGTAGCACAGCCTTTTTCCATTTTACAGCAGCACTTGGGTCCAGAGTGCTCTCTAGAGTGGCCTGGCACTGGACCACTGTAAACCCTTTCTTGTGGTTTTTCGCTGCGGTGGAGTCAGACTGCCAACTGATACATGGCTGCCTCCCTGAGGTTGTGGGCTTTTCTGCTTTTCCGCTCTCTTCCTCGTCCTGTTCCTCTTCTTGCTACAAGAAAACAACAGTTATCGTGGTGGAAGTTGGTGTTAAATGAAAGAGTGTTTGGTGATAAACACAAAGCTTCAATATTACTTTATTCTGTCCTTCATAAGAAGGATGCTTGCAAAACGTGGATGAGAAACATCAAATGGACAGGGCCACAACAATATAAGGAACAAATCTCAAGCTCATTTGCCCGGGTCGCTGCTGGATGATCCTGACACAGGGCCTCTGGAATATGGTGCCAAGGAAAGTGGGAGGGGCCAGTGGTGAGATGAGCAATTGCTTTTTGTTCTTTCTTTCATAGCAATAGGAATAAAATGTAGAATTTAGGGAAGCTGAGTGATGCATGTCAAAGGCTTCTTTTCATGCCAAAGAAGGAAAAAACAGTAATCTGCTCGCTCCCCATGTCACACAGATGTAGAGATAGAGATGGACTTATTCTAGCACTTCTGGAAGATTCTGTCCACAGTACAAAAGTAAGAGGCCCCCTAAGATATTAACTCCTCAGGCTACATTAGAAGTATATGGTCCTGTTTAAGTGTCAGATTTTGAAATAATACAAGACTTAAAGTTGAAAGAATTCCTTTGACAACTTGGATGTACTAAAGAAGAACAACTACAGAAGCCGTGTTGTTTGGGAGTGGGCAGGATTCACTGGCAGTCTGGGGCGGAAGGGAGCTGCACCGTTGTCACGCAGGTATCTGTCCTTGCCCACCCGGGCTGAGCTCAAATGGACACACCGCCAGTATTTACTGAGTGAGTGAATTAATGCTTCCCTTAGCAAAGAGTGGCTGCTGTGCTACATGCTGCTGCAGCAAGCTCAGGGACAGCTCCAAGGCAGGACAGTTTCAGAAAGTCGGCTGTCTCGGGAAGTGGGTGGCAACTGTTAGAGCTGAGGGAGAAAAGCAGTTCTGGATGGCCTGGAGAGCTGGTTAAAAGGTGGAATCTGATTCATCAGACATTTTAGTTCATTTTGTGTTGCTATAACAGAATACCACAGACTGGGTAATTTTTTTTTTATTGAGTTTATTGGTACATTTAGGGATACAGTACAGTTACATTCATTGTTGGGATCATGTACCTTTACATGGCAAGTCTTGATTCTCATTTTTTTCCCCTTACCTCTGCCCTCCCTTCACCCCCTCCTCCCCTCCCCATCTACAAACACTTTATTTTCATCTTTTCATT
>NW_022901026.1:305731-312504 GCF_012274545.1 Fukomys damarensis | reverse complement strand
GTTCCAAGTTGTTCTATTTTGTTTTTCCCATTAGCGTTGTCTGCTCCCAGGGGAGGGCTGCAGAGAGCAAGCACACAAATCTTGCCTGCATTCTCCCTCCAGGAAAGTTAAAGATTCTCTTCTGGAGCCTGAGGTGCCAAGGTGCAAGGGTGCTAAAGTCTAGATCAAAATGCTGCTGCATGAAGACACCATTATTAATGCTGCTGATTTCAGATCTATTTTTAATCAGCAGGGGGTTTTGATTGCATTTTATTTTTCAGATTGAAAGTGGCTAAACTGATAAGTGATGATGTGTGTCCTTTGTGGTCAGTTGATCACACTAGCAAAAAATGCTCAAGATAAGAGTGACAAAAATAATAAAAAATCACAATGCCACCATGACCTCTTAGCAACATGGAGAAAATCATAGTACAGCAGGGATTCATTTTTCCAGCTGTCATACTTTTATAGCCACAGGAAATAAAGAAAACATTGTACCTTACCCTTTAATTCAGTGTTTCCCCACATCCAGTTCCTATTTCCTGATAAACTAAATGGCTACAATTTATAAGCTTTTCTTATATTTCTAGTGCATATGAGCCCTACTTTCAAAAGCCTCTGAAGTCTTTCTTTACCAGTCTTCCAAATTTCTAAGCCAGTTCTTCCCAGGAGATATAGATGATATCGATGTAGATTATAGATATAGATGAGGATATAGATACTGTTGAGCTCAAGTAAGATATTCTGCGCATAGTAGGCACTCGATACATGCTCTGCTGGGTTCAATTAGAGCACTGACAATTCCTCATCTCCGTCTTAGCCTGATGGAGAATTACAGAAGCTGGGAAATGTACTGGTCATACCTTGCCTCCCCCACTCTAGTTTGCTCTCTTCTGCGTTTGTTACCCAAGACTTGTAACTGAGAAGCCAGTTTTCATCTGTGTCCTTGGAAGAGCTGCCAAAGGAAGAGCTGTTTCATCCAAGAGCTGTTGGAGATGAAGCAAGGGGCCCTGCTCCCGTCAGCCATAGCCTGCACCTGTCAGTGCAAGACCTGCAGGCCCAACAGAGGGGCTCTTTGAATGGAACTGTCCCAGCAGGGCCACCGTGTGAAAAGGAGTCACGTACTTGCAGAACAAGGGCAAGCACTACCCAAACCCTCTGAAATCACAAAATTAGTCATGAACCGAAATAATCATTGCTTTGTCTTTTCTTCCTTCTATAAACAGCACCGTTCTTGGTCCTACTCCCTGACCACAGCAGCCCCTAGTGGCAGCAGGCTGGAACACGCAGGACTGCAAAAGGGCTCCCAAGACAGGACTTCCGCTCCTGGGTGCCCTAGAGGTGTTCCCAGTAGGTGTAGACTCAAAAATCCCACCTTCACCCTCCTCATTCTCCTTCGCAGATCTAATTTTATTTCTTCTTCGGGTCTTAGCTTAGCCTTTTGATTTTTCAACACACGCACAAACTCGCATGACTGCATGAGGAGAATATGGTGATGATGGTTCCAAGTTGTTCTATTTTGTTCTTCCCATTAGCATCGTCTGCTCCCAGGGCAGCGCTGCAGAAAGCAAGCACACACATCTTGCCTGTATTCCCCCTCCATGAAAATTAAAGATTCTCTTCTGGATCCTAAGGTGCCAAGGTGCAAGGGGGAGACATTTGGGGTCAAGGAGGCCCTGGGGTGGAGGCAAGAAGAGGAAACTGGTAAGGAGGGAGAGAGATTCTCAGCACATCCCTAGGTCCACTGGTCTTGTGTTACACAGGGAACTGGAGTCCCATTTTTAACTTGAATTGTACCCAGAAGAACCAGCTGTCAGAGTGAGAGGTGTAACTGGCCTCACCTAAAGACTCACATCTCGGTGTGTATCTGCACCCTGACAAATAGCTGCCCCCAGCTAAAGTGCAGCAGAATCCTTGAGAGCCCTGTATTTATTTAGTAGCAGGATGTTCCTTTCCTTCCAAGGGAATAGCTGCACAAATCTTCAGCTCCTAACCTAGGTGACAGCAGAGCAACTTTTCTTAAAGAAAATCTAAATGCAAAAGCTTGTTGGAAACCACATCCCAAGAGCATCTTTCAATACCTAAGCCCAGGTCAAGGATTTATGCCTAGAATGAATCCCCCGAAGGGAATCTAAATGGTCACATGCTCCGCAATCCCCCCTGCTAGAATGTAAGGGTGGTCAGGGGCCCCAGTCCCCTCAAGGCTGGGAAGGAACAGGAAATAGATTTGTGAAAGCCTGTAGGGAGGTGGGTGTTGGGTGCTTCCCTCACTGACCTTCTGTCCTAGCTCATTTTCTCTTGCTATAGCAGATACCTGAGCCTGGGTAATTTATAAAGGAAAAAAATTTCTCATGGTTCTGGAGGCTGGAAAGTCCAAGTGGAGGGGCTGTGTCAACCTTGAGGGGTATATATACAAGAGACAAAGCTATTCTATCTCTCTAACAGACCCACTCTGAGACAACCCATTAACCCATTCTTCCCGTAATCCACAAACGGAATAATTCACTCCTGAGGATACCTGCTCAGGATCTGATCAATCACCTCTTAAAGGTCCCCTTGGTCCCACCTTTTAATACCTCACAATGGGGATCAGATTTCAACCTGAGTTTGGGTGGGTGCACTCAAACCACAGCTCACTCTAGAATCCCACAGAAAACCAACCTGTGAACTCTTTAATTCCCCTGGAAGAAAACTGATGTGATCCTACACTTGATCCTACATTTAATTGGCTCTGCAAATGTTTAAATTAATTCAAATACAACTGAAACCAAGCTAGGTGATTTGGGCATCAAACGAATATATTCTGATAAAGATAGCAGAAGAGGGCTTTGAGTTAAGCAAGGAAACGAAGAAGGAAAAAAACCCAGCCCTTGCACTTTCTGTTTTTAGTGGTCCTGGAGCACACAAAACAATTCACCCAGGACTTACTACAAAGGCCCAGAAGATGTTAAACCCACTGGGAAAAGCCTGAAGCACTTAGAGGGGAATGTGAGTTAGTCAATAAAGGGACAGTAAGCTTTTAACAGTGCATGACCTTTGGCTTTGTGTGGTGCTTCTCAGCCATGTGAAGGATGGGACAGGCCAGGGACTCAACAGCTTTACCTCCAACCAAGATCCCAAACAACCTAAGCACTTTCAGGCTGAGCCTCCTCTGGTTATGGCCTGCTCTTACTTTGCCTATCAATCTGGATACAAAAAAAAAAAAGTAGCCCCTTCCTATCTGACCTTAAATTGCTGAGCACCAGCTTCTCCTCAGCCCCCAAATGAAGCACACAATTGCCCTGTCCTGCACACTGTCTCCCCTGACGTGGCTTTTGGCTTTTTCAGTGTCCTCTCTGTAGCCGGACCCACAAACCTCTTCTCAGGCCTTCTGGTTGTGAAGCTTCCTCTCTGAGCTTTTGTTCCCAGGCTCCAGAGACACGTCTCAAGTCTCTTCTCCAAATCTGTTCTTCCCGTGTCCCTCCAAGTCAGCTCCCTCTAAGTGTTGATGCTCAAGTTGGTTCAGAATCCAACATCTGGTCTTTATGCCAAACCACTGCCCATTTTCCCTTTATTCCTTCATTCCAGAAATATTTTTTCAGCACCTATTTCCACCAGGCATTCTTTCAACACGGTGGACACAGCAGTGACTGTAACAGACAAAAAGGCCTTGATCTTCTAGTGGACTTAGCTTCTAGTACTGGGATTGGCAAACTTTCTCTGGAAAGGCCCAACAGTAAACATCTGAGGCTACTAGAGCAAAGCCGGGACTCCACAAAGGCTACATCACATTGCCTGACAACGAAGCCATCCCACAGGAAATCAGAATAGCTTCCAAGACATCTTTTGGGCACCTGGATCGATGCTGCAACCCCGCATGAAGCCATGTATACCTCCCCCTGGGCCTTTGACTATTTCCGTGGATAAACATTCCTCCCCACTCCACTTTTTTTTTTTTTTCTTAAGCCAGCTGAGTTGGAGTTCTGTCACTTGTATTTAGAGTCCTGACTGACACAAAATCCAACCCCATTCCGGAACTCCCTTTCTCCTCACTCCAAGCAATTCCATCCACATCCCAGAGTTTCTACTGTCATCTTTTTGTGGATGAGTTTCAGATCTTTATTTCGGGTCATAACTTTAACCTTGGGTCCATACTTCCACTTGCCTTCCAGACATTTCATTCAATATTGTGCAAATATAATATGTTTAACACTCTTTCCCTGGCCTCTGTCCTCTAAACATCTTCTCCATTTGGTAGTACTGTAGCTAGTAAAACCAGTGGAGCTATTGCTCCGTGCTTCCCCTGGGTAGGCAATGTAAATACATGCTACCTAACTGTCCCAATTAACCTACAGAGCAGTCATCGTAGGGCCCGCCACAGAGATGAGAAAACTGAGTATCAAAGGGTCTAGGCCTGTGTGACGAACCTGTGGCATTGCATGTTATTTGTTTTTCTTTTAAGACAAAAGATGTTAATGTATGAGTTTTTTTTTTTTTCCTAAACTAAAACTTCAGTTTTCAGGTTTAATTTCAGTGTTGGCACTCTGTGATGAATAAGGGGGTTTGGGGCTGCAGTTCGGACACTCGTCTCTGAGAGGTAATCTCATTTGATTACTAAGTGATGAGCCATGGCTTAATTTCAGGCTGGTTGTCCAAAGCCTTGCTCCTCTGCTGTACCAAAATGGCGGCCCTTCTTTTAGGTTTATAGCACAGTCAATGAGGCAGACACCCAAGCTAGGAATTCCAGTATTCCATTAGGGCCCACTGATGCTTAATGCTTCTTCTAGGGTCTCGGTCTCTCTCTCCCTCTCTCTCCCTCCCTCAATCCCTCCCTCCCTCCTGCCCTCTCTACTATTTTACTACAAATTCTTCTTCCCAAGGGTAGCAGAATAGCCTTCTGAACATCTTCTCTCTCCCCAGGTCCTTCCCTTCTTCCAGTAAACACTGCATTTCCTACATCACAAATCCAAACCTCCAATGAAGAAAAATTTTTAAATCTCTGCATCTTCTCACTCCCCTGCTCAGAAACCAACAGCACTTCCTACACCAAAGAAGCTATGCACCTCTTCTGGCAGTCAAGGCCATTTTCAATCCAGCAGACAACCTTCCCAATTTTAGGGGTATACATACACCATGATGTTCTGATGTACCTAATGAAATACTGCAGGCAAGGAAATGAACATACCCACATACCTTTCTTTATTTTCTATCTTACTGATGCACTTAATACTTTCTTGATCTATTCACTGCTTCTAGAAATGAACAAGCTTAATCTGCTTTCCTAGAGCTATTGAAACTGGCTCTGCTTGGAGTGATCCAGCTGTTCTCTGGCTCTCCTTTAATTTCCTTCTCAGTTTCCAATTCTTCCTGAAAGCACTCCTTAATACTCTCACCTACTCTCAGCTCTATTTCTGAACTTTCGTGTCCCATCCACTTATCTGCTGAGCTCTCTCTCTTTCTGTGCTTTTTTGAGACATTGTTGTCTTATTTGAATTTTGTCTTGAATTGTCTTATCTCATTATTTCACACATATATTGTTATTTAACTGCATCTTATTTCCCTAGAGGTTAGGTGATAGGAAACTTAAAAACCCCTCCATAGTTGTTCCAAGCACATGACTTACTGTAGCTCTTCTCAACCATGGCTGCATATTGGAGTCTCCAGTGGAACTTTTTAAAAAATACATGCACTAGGGCTCACAACTAGAGATTTGGATATATTTCATTGGTCTGATGTGAAGCCCAGGCGTTGCTGTATTTTAAATCTTTCCAGATGATTCTAATGTGTAGCCAGCCTTGAGAATCAGTGGGTTATAGTACATTGCAGAGACCCAGAAACTGGCTGATGGATGTTTGGTTGATTTAAGTCCAGATGTGTGTGTCCACATTTCATGATTAGTTGATGCAAATTTATTTGACCATCATAAAAAGCTACCTAACCAACCAATTAGGAAATATTTTGGGGGCTGAAGATGATAATATTGATGGTGACAATGACGATAAACATGTAAACAAATTCCCTCTTGTGTTCCCTCAGCACCATGCAACAGTTTTGCCCTCAAAATCAGGTCAGCCCCAGTTCAATCTTTGCAAAGTCTTTTCTTCCCTGATGGTACCTCATGCCTTTCTAGCTACTCCATATGGGGCTCTTTGCAAGACAACTGGCTTCCTGCTTCAGTGGAGCAGACTCACTGGGAATAACCCAGTTCCTCCTCATTCCCAGGGCCACCGTTTATAAAAAGCTTAGTTAATTTGTCATTATGAGGAACTTTTGGACTTAACTAAGTTGTTTTCTTAATGAGGCCTGGCTCCCAGGGAATGGTGGGGACACGGCCTTTTAGTCCTTGGCCTAAAATGATCTTGGAAGAGAGGGAATTTATGTCAATGGTTGTTACCAACTGTTCAAAGACATTTACTAATGAAGTTAAGAGTCCTGGCCCTGTCTCCACATGGATGAAGGCTTTTGCTCTGGGCTGAGAGCCAGGTTTGCCCTCCCCTCACTCCATGTTTTTTTGTTTTTTTGCATAAATGCCCTCAGGAGATCCAAAGATGGCAATACAGTAGAAGATCTCCATCCAGCAAGGGATCCCCATAGTCCTAGCCCAAGCCTTTAGGACCTGGGGGATGTTTCTGCCATTTGAATCCAGGTCTGATTTGGGACTTATCTTGGTTAGAAGTTAAACTAAATTGAGCATGTTTTCTTCTTCTTTAGCCCAGTTTGCATTTAAAGCCCAAAGAAACCATGGCCAGTCTGAGCAGATCTGGAACAGAGGAGCCTGGGCAGCACCTGCCATGGGGACCATGTTGGGAACATGT
>NW_022901026.1:286364-287773 GCF_012274545.1 Fukomys damarensis | reverse complement strand
TTCCACAGAAACCAAGGGACGTGGCTAGTGCTAGAAATGTCAAGGAGGCAGAGAAATTGGGAAAGAAATGCCCTGGCTTTTCACCTCTTCCTGTGCTCCACACCAGGAGGAAGACAGAGGAGAGAACTTAAGGCCATACAGTCTCCTAGCTGGAATATCCAGCCTCCCAAAAAATGCCCACTCCTCTCCCTGGAGCCTCTCATGCTGGGAGGACACTTCCAGCTCTGGAAAGTCACTGTTCCTCCATCCTTGGTGGCTGGTTACCTCTTCCTGTGCTCCACACCAGGAGGAAGACAGATGGGAGAACTTAAGGCCATACAGTCTCCTAGCTGGAATATCCAGCCTCCCAAAAAATGCCCACTCCTCTCCCTGGAGCCTCTCATGCTGGGAGGACACTTCCAGCTCTGGAAAGTCACTGTTCCTCCATCCTTCTGGTGGCTGGTCCAACATCCAACATTATGGACTTCCTTCTTCCCCTGGCCAAGTCTGTGCACTGGTTTCCAAGGCCAAGCCCAAGGCTCCATTTGTTCCTGTGACCAGCAGCACTTCCTAAACTCATGCCACGCCTTGAGTGTCTTCCTAGTCTTCTTTTCTCCAGGCTGAAAATCTCCAGTTCTGAATATGTACATATTCAGCCTTTGGTTTTATATACCTGCTAAGTATTTGAAACAGGTTTCTCCAACATTGTCCAGTGTATGATTTAACATCCTTTGAAAAAGAAAACAGAAAATCCTGTAGCCAAATGAGTTTTGAGAATGCTGGGCCCATGAGTTCTGCAGGGTGGGAGTTGGCCCAGTTCCCTGGCTCTTTCACTGTTCTCCTTTCAGCTTCCTCCTCCTCCTCCTCCTCCTCCATGTTTGTAGTACATAATGTTTACATTCATCTTAGGAAGTAGGTGCATGTGCTTAATACATTTAAATTCTTTTTATTCCCTATTCCTTCCTCTCCCTCTCCCTCCCTCATCTCTAGATTGCCTTCCTATTTGTAGAGGACCTATCTCTCTGTATTATATTATCTATCCTTTGGGTTTTTTAAAACAAAATACTTTGGTTTCCTCATATGAGAGGAGTTATTTATTTTCCTATAAATGACTCATATATATCCTTCTTTGTGGCAGTGTAGTAACCCATTGTGTATGAATATATTTTCTCTATCCACTCATCTATTGATGGATGTGTAGGCCCTTTCCAAGATTTAGCTATATGAGTTGGGCTTTTATAACCATGCTATGTATGAATCACTGAGTCTTTGGCCTGTGGAGCTCACTCTGTGCACTGATATGGAAGAGATATCAAGGAGTTATTATTCCCTCAAAGCAGCTCCCAACCAAGGAGGGACAGGAGCTGATGTTTAACTAACTTAGCTGTGCAGCATCACCTTCAGGAAGGAGGCCACTGTAGCCACGTAAC